>NC_083622.1:15611066-15656066 GCF_963584025.1 Labrus mixtus | reverse complement strand
TCATACTATTCATCTTGGGAGATCACAGTCTAATTCCTCACATCCCAAAGTTTGGAATGAGAAGAGTTTTATACAACCTAGGAATTCCTTTCTCTCTCCTTCCCTCCACTCTCCTCTTCTGCTTTCCTCGCATCTCCTGCTCCACAGTCGTTGATCTGGTTTTCTGCTCTGCTGGCCATTTTTCTGCAGGCTAGTAGTGCCCCCAGATGGTCATACACTTGCATTGCAAGCTCTTTCACACAGTGGGGAAATGATCAGGGTATCCAAACTCTGGTCTGAAGTTGGTGCTTTTTGAATTTTTCTCTAATGCTATTTATTCACCGTTAGGACGGCAGTGAATCTGCAGATGTCTAAAAGTGTAAAATGTATTTTTGTGAGCTCTATTCAAATTCCAGTAACAATCATTATAATCTTAATATTCTCTGATGAAGGCTTAACATTCGCAACCTTTTTGCTTTTAAAACCGATTGATCTCTCAGTTTGAACTAAAACTTGAATAAATCCGTAAAAAAAGGCAGGTCACAAAATGTCTCCTATTTGTATTTTACAGATCCATGCTTAAGGGGGCCATAAACTAAAAAGTATAATGATTGTTGAACTTTATTTAGATGCACTAGATGGTGATGGTCAGTTGCAGACTTGTGACCGCAGGCGACATGGGGACCTGTGCCCAACACAGCTGTTGCCATGGTAACTGCGAAGGACTGGTGGATCGAGTTATAATTGGACGGAGCAAATAGCAGGTTGTGGGAGGGAGAGACGCCGAGCACAGGGGTGGAAGATGAATTAAGGGATGAGAGAGATGGGATGGGAGAGTGAGCTAAAGCGGTGCTCCTCCTTGGTGCCAGTGTAGGTAAAGATGAGGAGGAAAAGTTTCTTTCTTATGTGAGATGAAGTGTTGTCTTACAGATGCAATTGGTAGGCAGAGACATGCATACATACGCACATTAAAAGCATGATGTCTGTGAGAGGAGACAGCCAATGAAAGCTGCTGAACACCTACACACTGATACTGCACAGCCAGCATGGCAGCAGGCACAGATAGTTATGCTCAGCTTAGGGGAATTTCTCTTCTACTGTTTTTTCACACCTCTTATCTTACTCTTTCCTTTTTCACCGTTTATGTTGGTTCTATATGACTAAACTCTAAATTGCTCTGGTTTCAAACCAGGGTTTCATGCCTTCCACACCTCTCTCCACATGCATTTTTGTAACTTTAAATAACATCCTTATCAGCTTAAACCGTTGTTGTGTCAAGTCAGCTTAATAATATAGCGAATTTAATCAACCGAGGTTGACCAAAGTTTTTTACAGATTTAAAAGTTAAAACATATCTCATGAAATAATATTTTAAATAATAATAGAATCTAATGGGAACATAGTATCACAGTCAATGTATGTATACTGATAAAAGAACTTTAAAACGTATAAGGACTGTCAGCATTAACTAGACTAGAATAGATTAGAAAACTTTATTGTCAATATATAGTCAATCGTGGTTACTTAAGGTCCGAAATTAATAGATTATTTTTTTCATTGCGATTAATCGCATGCTATTTTGTCCCTTTTAGGCAAAAGAAAATCAACAAATCATTATGTTTATGGTTTTTGCATTGCAAGTGACTGGAAGAGAGGTCAAAACTTTTGTTTTCAATTGATCGATAGATTCATGGATGAATCTCTACCTGATAGTCCATCCATCTCCTTCAGTCTTTTTCAAACCATGCTGAGGAAAAGTAATGAAAACTTATCACTGCTCTGACTCAATGGTCAGATGTTCTTCATTACTAATGACTTGTAATGTTTACCCAGGGTTGAAACCACTAAGAAGCCTCAGTAATCCATCTTCTCCACCCTGTCCTCTCTCTCCCTCTTTTCCGTTCACTCAAACAGAAAAGCTGGCATCCTCCTTCAGTTTACCACTGTTTGCTAGATTGACTTGTTGAGAGCTCAGTGCAGTTGATAAGCCTGTAATCGCTCTCTGCCTCTCTCCCTCTCTCTCTCTCTTTTCTCTCTCTCTCTCTATTTCTCTTCTTCTAATGCCTCATAGTTGAACCCTTACTGGAAACGCCCCACCATGAAATAAATACACACAGTCACCCCACACAATACAGAAATGTGTTTTTTGGTAAATTTTTTAATTTAACTTTTTTTTGGTAAATATGTTTTCCCTTGTTTGGTTGCAAGACCTTTTTGTGATTTAATATGAAAGCTGTAACCCATGATGGAAGGGGTTAACTTTCCTTTTTTCCTACTGAGTATGGCAGCTGCCAGTGGCTCTCATAACCTCATTGGTCCGTCTCAGGCTCGTGATGAGTAATTAAGTCCCTCCTAGTATTGTGTTTGTCTCATGGAAGATGAGCTAAGCAAAGTGTGATTTCTTTCTTGACTCTTCTTAAAGTACTGTACCTTTCTGTCCTAGCGTTGTTAAACCTGAACACATTTTGAAATGCTTTGTCTCTTTCTGCCTCCCCCATCTGTGGCCCCCCATTGCCCTTTAAGAGAAGTTCTGTTTTCACAAGTTGTTTTCTCTCCACCCACCCACCCTCCTCCTCCATCTCTCCTTCCCTGCCTCTCCTGCTGAAAATGACTCTCAATCTATTTTTACCCTCTAGTCCTCTCCACTCTTAGCCTGTTCCACCCATTTTCCCTCTCTTTCTAACCACCCCTACTCTCCTGTTTTCAATTCTTTACCTCTCTCTCCCTCTCTCCCTCGCTCCCTTTCCCTGTGAGCCTTGCATCAGAACACTTGAAATCCTGTCTGGAGGAGGCACATTTGCATGATGGAGAGATGGGAACTGTTTGGGGATTTGAAAAGGATTTTTTATTATTGAAAACTACATCACATTCCTTTCTACGTTTAACTGTGTTTCTGAAAGCACAAATGCAGCATTGTCAGAAAAAACTGTTTATAATATATTATTAGATAATAATGCTTATTTATAATACAGTCCTTCTGCTTGTATAAAACAACTTTAAACGAATTAACATAAAGACTGTTGCACATAGGACGACCCTGCACACTTATGGGTTGGGTTGCATTGTCCTCCTGACCCCAGTGCCCTCATCACATCCATCTCCTGAGCAGATTACGTAGAAAGATGTAACGCAGCGTTGAAAGCAGAAAGTAAACTGCTCACCAGCGCCTCCCTGCATTGGAAGGCTTGTATTGGTATTCAAATTTTAGCAGATCATAAGAGGAAGGCATCTCTTCTTACGTCTGTTACGCCATTGGTTGGCCTACATCTGAGTGTCGGCTTTTGATTCGTGGATGGACGAATCAATCAAGGTTTACTACGATTCCTGCGCCAATGACATGAGTGTGGGTGGGCCTACTTAAAGAAACACAAAAATACATATTTTTGAGGCATCCCTCGGCCCCCTGCTGTGGTTTATATATCGATAAAAATTTAGATAGAAAGCCATATTTTTCTTCATTTTGTATTTCTTAAATATGTCCAGATTCTGGAGGAGGTTGGAAATCTGTTTGTTAAAGCCGGCCACATTTGCATATGACTGGCATTCCAGTGCACACACCGACCAATCAGGGCTCGCGGCGGGCAAATGACAGGTGGCTGCTTTGGCCAATGGCCGAGTATTATTTGCCAAGGAGGGGCGGGACAAGGCTGGGCGAGGTTGACAGGACGAGAAGGGGAGGGGGCGAGTACAGGGGGGGGGGGGGGAAGCAAGCAGCCTAGTTTACAACAAGAGGAAGAGGGAGGGAAGAGAAAGAAAGGGCCAGGGCTTACAAGAGAAAAAGAACGAGACACAAATTAAATGAGAAAGTCGGACTGATAGCTGTGAAGATGCTACACGAAGACTTCTTTTATGGATCAGCACACCAACTCGTAACAACAAATATAAGCGAACCGGACGCTCGCCTTTATCGTACACACGGAGAGGCTAGCTAACCTGCTGCTGCAGACGGACCGCGGACCTACGGCTTTAACCGTAACGTTACTGTACCTCTCTACTCCCGTCGGGGTCGTGTCTATTATTTTTTGGCATCTTCAACAAGCCACTGGTTTGCTGCTTTAGAGGGGGAAGAAAAAAAAATACACACAAAAAAAAAAAAACAGCGATTCATCCCGTTTTTCTCGGAGCTAGGAGTCCTCACCGTGGTCGCGTTTTTATCGCTGTGTTGTAGTTTCATCAGCTGCTAGCTAGCCGTCAGGTTGGCCAGGTAGAATATACGAGGCGGTTCTTTGCACATATAATCAGCTAAGATCCTAAATGTGTTTGTTATGATAGCTCTCTTGATGACCAATCTGATGGATAGCGGGGCTTGTTAACACTAGGTGATGGATGAATGCACCAGATTTATCGTCAACGACATCCGCTTTTTTTTGCGTAGTAAACACGGATAAGCGCAAGTTTGTCGCCATCCTTCAGTAGGTGATTTTGGATTTTGGTTAAGACAGGTGCATAGTGCTTTTCAGGCGGTCAGGTATTAAAGAAAACAAGTTAGTATCTTGTTCATGTTGCGAACAGGTCTCACGGGTTATTTTAGCTGAAAATGCTCGTCTTTCTTTTGGTAGTTGAGACATGAGAGTATTTGCGTTTCTTTTTGCCTCTTGTCTGTGTGCGACGGGTGCACGACCAGGGGCGTTCCCGGGAGGTCGGTCCTATTTCGGAGGAGTGGTGCACTCGAGGCTCCGGTTGTTGCCAGAGGTAGCTAAATGTTGATTACTGTTGTTTATTTTTTATGAATCAGCAAAATATCAGAGCAGGGTGATTATGTAAACAGTGCACACTCTCGATAACAAGCTGATTCTTAACGCCACCCTTCAGTGGAGTCACAAGTAAACGATACATTTTTTTTTTTTTTTTTTAGCTTTGATCGCTTCGCTTGGTGCAGTCAGTGATCGATAATTCCCCCGCTTACAGCATACCCTAAAGCTTTTTTTCTTTTTGTGTGTTTCTTTTTGATCACTGCCGAGCCCACCTGTCTGCAGCTGCATTGACGCACAGAGCGAGGTTAGACATGGCCCAAAGAGACTTGGTAGTTTTCGGGTCGATGTCTTAATCCAGGCCGTGGATGGTCTGGAGGCCTTGTTAACCCCTTCTTGACCAAGCTGCTGTATTAATGTAAACAAACAGGGAAAGAGGGCATCGGGGGTAATTAGACCAAAGGGAGGAGGAACCTTGTCTTCGATTACAATCGTTGCTTTACTGTGTCGTATTCACACTTTTGAATCTTACATGTTTAACTTAAGTTTAGTTTTGTATTATAATCGTTTATCGCACATTTTGTCCACGGATGTTAGATTGTTACGTGTGCGATATTAGATTGCGGCATTTTGAGATACAGAGGGATGAACCCTGCTTGACAGACGTTTCTTCTCTTACTCGAAGTGGAACTGAAAATTAATCCTATTTGGCACATCTTTAAATCCTCAAAATGCAGGCATATGATGGTTTGATTATTGTGACTGATGACTGCAACCTGTAGGGATGAAACGGATACAGACACCAGTGTGCACTTGTCGTCATCTTTGAGCCTGCAAGCAACATCAGCTCGGGATTTTGGATTAATGATGTTTACCTACCTTATTATGAGTTTTGTGTTGTAGAGAAGAGATTTTTTTTTTTAAAGGACAAATCATTTTTCTTTTTGGGAGAAACACCAAGGATTTAATTTAACCATGTTCTCATCAGAGAATCCCCAGTATCTCCGCCAAGGATTAAGCATGTTTGGTTAGTCCATGTCACTCTCTGTTCATGTGCAATTCAAGTCTTTTCACAAATAACAGTATGTCATAATTGTTATGTTGTAAAACTAGGAACTTTTGAATGAGTTCAATGAAATACATTTCAAGGATTTATATAGGAAATAGTTTGTTGTATAAAGTTTTATTCAGAGAAACATCTTTTAAGAATTATTAATTTAATAAAATGAAACAAAGATTAATTCAGTCTCCTGTTCATTTATGATGGTTTAGATTGTACCAGCGTTTTCTGTCAAGTCTGTTATTTAGTACAGAGTCCTTTTTTAACATCTGCTGTTGATGGACTGATTTAACCAGTTATGTGGTTTGAATGTGTGCTACAGTGGCATTACTGGAAATCTTAGTAGTGTTCGAAGCACTCATATTTTTGTCTTCTGCTGCAAGGCATCTGATTGCATTTATCTAGTAGCTTAAATGAAAGGTAGGAACTTCTGTGAAACCAATTGATAAAAATATTTCTCATTCTAGACTATTTGTTTCTTTCACTGCACATGATAATGATCTCAACATAAGTCTATTTATGAAAATGAGTAGAGTTGGTGCTGTGAGAAGGAATTTATTTCCTCAAGGGCCCTTACTAACTTAATAAAGAAATAACATCTTGGTTACCTCAATGTAAGAAGACCTAGTTCCTCTAAATGTAAGCAGGGAATCATACTATGAATTAGTGGACATCACATGGTGTTATTTGTTACCATTAAACAATACTTTTTTTTCTCTGCAGTGTGGACCAATGTTGAGCCGCGGTCAGTTCCAGTCTTCCCCTGGCATTCATTGGTACCATTCCTGGCACCCACCCAATCAGATGCTTCTTCTCAGGCTGGAGAAGGCCAGCACCCTGTCAATCATCCCCAAACAGCTAGTCTGAAGTCAGGTACTTACCGAAATACTTCTGACTTCATCCTTATGTCTAAACATGCACTCTATGTCAAATGTGCTGTCATTTTTTACCCTTGCTGAGCAAATATTTCTTTGATATTCTTCCTCAGAGTGTCATGGGGTGGCGGCTTTGTCACAAGAGCCTGCAGAGGCACCCCCAACTGTGGAGAGAGGTTCCCTGTCCAGGCCTACCCCCTCTTCTGATGAGCTGCCTCCAGAGAAGGAGAAAGGAGAAGCAGAGAGAGAGAGACCTGACAGTGAGACAGAGAGCGATGTGGATGACCCGTGAGTGCAGAGTTAATGTTTTACAGTGATTTTAGACGTAAAGCCATTAAAGCATCAAGAAACACACTGCAAATGTAGTCTTTATTGGAATCCATTTTATAAGAGTGGTTATGTATTGTTGAAGTCAGCCTTCACAGCAATTTTCTGTGTGGTACTGTGTACCCACACATACAGCAAGGGAGTGTGATATTTTCTGTATCCTCACACTAATTTGGGCAGAAGAGCTCAATGCCAGAACAAAGCAGATGGGAACAAAAGCATTCCATCTCCGGGCTCTATCACTATATGAAAGGCAGTGGCCAGGCTGTCAGCCATTGAAATGGATGAGCTATCTGCTGAATCTGCTGATGTACCTCATGGGAGTTAAACTACTTGGGCTGTGTCTACATCTGATACACTTGCAGCTTTAAGATAAATAACAGAAATTACAGAGAATACATATATTTTTCTCTTTCACTGTATTTGTGTTTTATTCCCAAAGAACTATCTTTTTGAGATAACAAACACAGGGCTGTTTTTTTTTCTCCTTTCAGCTTCCTCCCAGGAGTAGTTCCAGAGCAGCCCCTCGCCACAACACCAGTAAAGCGACGCACTCAGTCCCTCAGCGCGCTGCCCAAAGATGGAGATAAGAGTAGCCCTGGGAAGGTAGTCTCTTGACCACTTCCTTCGCAACATCCAAGTTCTCAATTTTTCCTTTAACTAAAAATATAATATATAATATGTAATATCTCTGTCTTTCAGAGGGAGAAGGACCACATCAGACGACCCATGAATGCATTTATGATTTTCAGTAAGCGCCATAGAGCACTGGTGCACCAGCGGCACCCAAACCAGGACAATAGGACAGTTAGCAAAATTCTGGGGGAGTGGTGGTATGCTCTGGGACCCAAGGAGAAACAGAAGTACCATGATTTAGCCTTCCAGGTACACAGATGCATTTTAGCCCAAAAAGCAATCACAAAATATATTGTGTCTCTGTGGCTTGATTCTAACTCCTCCTGTTCTCAGGTAAAAGAGGCCCATTTTAAGGCCCACCCAGACTGGAAATGGTGCAACAAAGACAGGAAGAAGTCCAGCTCCGAAGGCCGTGGTGTCTCAGGGGGCAAAGACATCAGAGAAAGGAGCATGTCTGAGTCCACAGGTTAGTTCACTTAGCTCCCATGGTAGACAAAATACAAATGCATAATTTTGAGGTCATCTGCTATCAACTGTATTATTCCTGCTTTGTCCTCTTAATAGTCATCTCTTTTGCCTTCCTGATAGAGCCCCATTCTGTGGAACTGAAGAGTGTTGTTCCAGGTCTGGTGGGTGTGTCTGAAAGGAATACAGGAGAAGGTCACGTGGGCCAACTTACCCGTCCTCGAGCCTTCTCTCAAAGTGCCATGCACAGCCTTGATCGGGTGGACAGGGGAAATACACAGGCTCTGGCAGAACTGGCACAAGTAAGAGAGGAGCACAGGTCATAGACATGGAAAACCAATTATTTTCATGTATAACTCTACACATTTTAAATAAAAGTGAAAGACTGTTATCTCTGCTGGAGACATGAGCAGTGGGTACTGTTGTTTTTGTTAACTCAAAATGAGTTAATGAAACAGAATTATTCTGTGTGTGGAAAAATTCTAAACGTTTGCCATATGTTACACATTACAAGTACAAATACACAGAAGACATGTTACTCCAGGGATGTAGTAATTATAAAAACACACACTATTAAAAAAAAAAAGAGGACATGACCATTCTTGTTTCTAAGGCATCTTTTCCACAGAGGCTCTTACTCATATTTATTTCAGATGTGTGGAGATGGTGGCAGTCAGTTTTCCAGTCATGCCCCACCCCTGTCACAGTCCCAGCGGGGCGTCAGTGAGGACATGACCAGTGACGAGGAGCGCATGGTCATCTGTGAGGAGGAGGGAGATGATGATGTCATCGGTGAGAAACCAGATCTACTCTACAGATAAAGCAACATTTACATTAGATATATCAAAGTGATATTACACTGCTAGTTGTATTACTGACCAACTCTCCGACAGCTGTAGATCTAATTGAATGGTAAACAGATCATGTGTGCAGTGATGCCTTTTCTACCAGTTTTTGACCACTGGCATTGAGGGCTGATTTAGTCTTAAAGTACAATCTATCTTGGATGGAATAAGAAATTGGAATATCTAGTGTAGCTGTAGTGTATTTTTCTTCTTCACAGAGGACCCTTATCCTAGCAGTTCCATAGACCTCAAGTGTAAGGAGCGGGTGACTGATAGTGACAGTGAGAACGGTTCTGGAGACGAAAGTGATCGGAAGGTAACTGGCCAGAATACAACATTTTTCTCCTGTAATCTAACAATCATTTGTGCTCAATGATATGCATGAATAAAAATCTCAATTTCTCTTTTTTGTTCCAGAGAGTTTTTGCTCCAGTCATTTGCACTTCAGCCATATCTTCTTCCTCGCATCAACCCCCTCATGGTAGAAGTGTCTCTCTGTCCTCTTACCCCACCAGCAAACGCTATGATGAGGGGAGGTCAGGAGGTGGAGGCTTTTCAGATCACAGAAGGAAGGAAAGAAGAGAGGGGGAGGGTAAGGACACATTTGGGGGTGAGGGTGGAGGAGGAGTGCAGGCCTTTTCTCTCTCCCTCTCTTCTGGCCAGTCAGTCATCGCCACTTCTCCAGCTGGAGGGCCTCCATGCTCATCAGTAGGCTCAAGTGGAACAAACCCATTCCTAGGCACTGGCACTGTAAGGGTGGCCTCTACAGTGGTGACCAACGTTATGCGTCCTGTTATCAGCACACCACTCCCCATCGCCAGCAAACCCAGAGATGGAGGCATGTCGTCAAGCCCCCATCCATCAGAGAGGAGGTGCCTGACTCCCCAGCAACCACAACTCCTGATTGGTTCAGGGCCAGGAGGCATGGCTGCTGCCACAGGGGGTGGGTACTACTCTTCATCATCACCTAATCCTGTAGCTGCAGGTGTGGGCCCTGGTGGTGTAGTGACTAATTTGGTATTAGGAGGAGCTCTCTCTGCTCAACCTGCTGTGCAGCTCTTCACCCCCTCCTCCCAGCCTCAATCCTCCCAGCAACATGCGCTCACCCACACTGCTATTTCAGCAACGCAAAGCCACACCAATGGTCCCTTGCCTCTATCCCTGCTTCAGCCCCAGTTCCTTCCTGCCTCTTCCCTCACATCCCCTGGGGGCAAGGCCATCACACAAGTTCAGTATATCCTGCCCACCTTACCTGCCAGCGCCCACCCAAAGAGTCCACCTCAACAGCTAAGCCAGCCAACCAGTTTCTTCAACCTGCCCACAGCTCCACCCACTCATGTGTCCCTGGCCAATGGAAAGCAGCAGGGTGCAGGGTCACTGACAGGATATTCATCGGGAGCGGTGGGAGTGGTCAGCCCGGGAACTAGAGGTAAGAGTTTCAGAGCAGCTGAGTCATGGCAAAGCCTTAGCTACATATAGTTATTATGGTGCACTCAAACTAAGCCCAGTTGCCCCGTGCTGAAGCAAGATTGTCCCTCTTTTTCAGTCCACTCTTGGCCTACACTCACACTGCTCCAGGCCCAACCTGGCCTAAGCAAAGTTACCTCACAGTACATACTGTATGTCATCAACATACATGTTGTGCTGCTGGAGTGCACCGGAAAAACCCTCCAGGAATTTATCTCCAAGTGAGGAAATAGAATATTTTCCGTTTGCATAAATTGGTTGAAATTCATATACACTTTTTTAAGACTGCGTAATGTCCACTTTGCGTTCCCGCGTATGAGCAACCGTACCGTGCCAAAGTGCACCTCTTCCAAACGTTCCAGGGCCAAGGAAGTGCACTCACTGCACTCTCAGCACTTGTCAAATGAACTGCCTGACTTTGGGCGTCAAACGTGCTTCAGCACAGTTTGGATTGCCTTGTGTGAGTGCACCCTTATTCTGTTGTGACTCCTAATACCAATTACATTCACTGTCCCTGTTTTTACCTCAGTGCAAACACAGTCGCCAGTCCTCCAGGGTAAAATGCTTGTTCCCATGGCAACAGTACGAGCTGCACCAGCCCAAGCCCAGCAGTTTCCGATTGTGGCTCCACCTCTTCCTGTCCAGAATGGTGCTCAGGCGGGAAGCAAGGTCAGTCAGCACCTTCACTGGGGAAGCTAAATGAGAACTTCTTTCCTTATTGTTTGTAGCACTAAGAAGAAAACCATGAGCTCACCACTTTCACTTCCCATTCTTACATAATTGAATTTGTCATTTTTGTTTCTTTATGGCTTCCTCTTTTTACTGCCTCCCAAGATCATCCAGATAGCCCCCATGCCTGTTGTCCAATCACAGCTGCCTCAGGGTGGAGCCGTCCATCCTGCCAGCCCATTCCCTGTGGGAACTGCTGCTGTGGTGGCCCCAGGATCAGCCCCCTCCCAGGCTGTACTCCTGCCACCAGCACCTACCAGGTAGGAAAACCATCAAAAAACGATCAAAGAATAAATATGGATCTTGTGCCTTTTTTACCCACATCAACCTTTGTTTTTGTCATTGTGCCCCAGGGCATTCACTGCTAACTTAATAACAACTGGGCAGCTCTATACATGGACCAAAACAGGAATAATGTGTCAGATGCCTTTACTAGCAACTGTGAACTTAAAGTATTTGCTGAGGTGGTTAATGTCATCACTTTGATAAGTAAAAACTAAACCAAGAGTGCACAATAGTTATTCTGAATCATCTGTTGAATTCCCCTCATTGCCTTTTTGGCTCCCTTTTATATTTTTATTGGACAAACCACCGTGCTCGTTCAGGCATTCACTTCTCCCTGTAAATCTATTTTCGATGAAATCTGCATTTTGTTGTTTTTATACGAAAAAACATCAAATTTAGTAAAATGTTTTACATTTAAACAGCAACATAGACACTGTGGGGTGGCTGTGGATCAGTGGAAAGGAAGGTTCAATTCCCATCTCCTGTAGGTGCTCTCACTGCTACGCCATCAGTGTGTTAATATGCATTAATGGGATTAGTTAACACTGATGGTCACTTTACATATCAGCTTCTGCCATGTGAATGTGGTGTGAATGAGACATGTAATGTAAAAGTGCGTAGTAGTCATGAGTAGTCATAAGACTAGAAAAGCAAAAGTCCATTCACCTTTTACAGAGGGGTAGGACTTAAGTAATGTATCAGTTTTTGCAGTTTTCTATTTAAATGCTTAATTGGGAAGGCTAAGTTGTTTGTGTGGTTCTGAAATGTAAAATCATCAGAGTGCAGGAGTAAGGTAGATTGTGAAGTCAAAGAATGCCAATGCCATGCTTATAAGCTCTACTGTAAAGTCTTGCTCTTGGTTAAGTTGTTTGTACAACATTAAGATCTGTTTGAAAGATTGACTCCATGTATTATGTTCTTGAGATAGTTTGGTTAGATATGGATGCAACCTCAATGAAATGATTCACATTGTGCTTCGGAAATAAATTGTGGCTGCAGTGTGTATACTAGAGAATAAATATTATAAGCCCTATCATTGGGTTACTGCTATGCTCCCTATTTAAGCCCCCCCCTCAAAAAAAAAAGAAGAAAAACAAAGAAAGAAAAACTACTCTAAACTAACTAAATGGTAGACCGCACTCATGGGACCTGCAGTGATTCAGAGTCTGGGAAAAATAGCTAACATCACTTAGCATAGATATCTCCCCTTCAACCATCTTTAGACCTAAATCAATTAGGTAAGCATTCACAAAAAATAATGCACTCAGCCCAAAGTACAACGCAAATAGAAGAGGAGTGTACACAACAAATGTAGTATTTGAAAACAGTTTATTCAACCTTTTCAGACGGATTCAATACTTTGGAAGAAGGCCTGATTTTCAGTGATTTTAAGAAGGCACTTACATTTCTGGATGACTTCCATTGTTTTTAATTGAGGGATCAAAATTCCATGTTAAAGCAGATTATATCAACTGATAGCTTTTTTTCTGATAACTGTAATTCATTTAGTATTTTCTTGTACTTTATGGTTTTAAGTAACTGAGATTAAAAAGATGACACAAATTACACTTTGTATAAGTTTGTTGTATTGTCTCGTATGCCAGGGACTTCCACATTTCCTAAAGCATAGTGAGCAGACAATAGCAGAAACAAAAACTCCGGCAGGGGTGCAGCTGTAGCAGTGCAGCTCTATTCTGGATGTGTTAGTCATGCTGCTGGTGGCCCTAGTTGGCTCTGCCTGCCACCCCCACACTACCTCTTAACTCCTAGCACACACACATACACACAAACAGCACTAGTCATCCTGTGCTGCTCGCTGTGATGTACACTCACCCTCTGACCCTCACTGCAGCACTTCTTTTTTTGTCTTCCTCTTTCTTTCTAATCACGTCTCTGTTCCCTCTTTTCCTGTCCTGGCTCATTGTTGTACCTCAACACATCCTGTCACCTCTCCTGCAGTTGACATTTTCATCACAGAAATGTCACCTTTCCTTCTTCCCTCTCCCTTTTTACATTTTTATTTCTAATCGCCACTTTTCTTTTTATCTACCATCCAGGATCACCTACGTCCAGTCCACTCCAGGGGTCCCATCCACTCTGCCTCTGGTCTCCACGACAACAGGCTCCTCCACCACCCAGCAAGCCCTGCCAGTGACTGGATCTGCATATGTCCCATCGCCCCTAGCAACACTTGGGTTCACAGCTATTGCACCACCTGGACAGACACTGGTTCAGCCGCTGATTGCAGGTCAGTACTGTGGAGAGGAACGTCTTGATTCTTTTCTTTATGTGCCAGTTTTGTGTTGTTTATGTTATACAACAGTGGTCGACAAAGAACAGCCCTGTGTGACAAATCCAACAAAATATTGGGCCCTGGATACATTTTTAATTATTCCAAACTTAAACCACAGATATCATTTTCCATTGTGTTTTTTTTTCTCCTTTCAGCTTTAAGGTCATGAGAAAAAACCTTAGACATTGAGTTGTAGTAGAAACAAACATCAAACTATGCATACAGTCTGCTTTGAGTATACTTCATTCTTTCCATTTAATACATTTAAACACACAACTGTATATGCACTAAATCTGCTTAGAATTATTTCAGCGTAATATTGCTTTAGAATATTCTGCATGTCTTGTCCCGCACCAGGCAGAACCGTACATAATGACAGATGAAAGCACACCCTCAGCACTACCCTCAGTTACATTCTAAAAAAAATGCCTTAGACCTCAGATTAATTCTTGCATGAAATGAAAGAAAATTAAGCAATATAGCTCTGTGTTTCCACTAAGCCTTTAGAACTAACAAACAATACTGAAACACGGGTCCCTCAGTTGAAATAGCTGTCTACAATTCACCATAATCACATACAGCTTTTCTATCCTAGCTCAAAGGCTGTTATAATGTTGTACTCCAGTGTACAGGGCAAAGCTGCCAAACGGTTATCCTATCACTACTCCCCATTTGATTAACAACTTAAAGAGCCCACACTATGCCCTTTTTAGGGTTCGTATATTTAATCTATGTACCTACTTTTGTACGTTCACAATAGATAAAGTCCGAAAAAAAAGTGTCTGTTTTCATGTACTGCTCCTCCTTGCTCCCTCTACGCTCTGAGTCCGTCAGCTGCGCTCTGTTGAGCCCCCACTGTTAGACCCCACGTGGGCCAAGTCTGCTCTGATTGGTCTGCCGAGCCGTTCTGTCGTTATTGGTCAGTTGCTCAGCACGCTACTCGGAAATTTAAACATGAACTGCAGGGCTTGCCACAACGAGCCAATGGACTTAGATCAGTGATCTCACACTGACAATGACGCCGCACTGACAAATTTTTATCGAGGGGGGCTAGAACTGAGCGATACATGTGGCTAATGCTACAGCTAACAGGAGGACGTAGGAGAAGCCGCGTTTCCGCAGACTTTGAATTTTTGCACATAGATGTGACTAAACATGCACAGGACACTTGGAAAACACACTAAAGGGCAAATAAAACCAGAAAAGGCATAATATGGGACCTTTAATACACAATGGATGGTAAAATTACTAAAGGTTTGTGTTTCAAATTAGAACAAAATATTTTAAATGACACTGTTAGACAATGGCTAACCTGTGCTAGCTGTCAGTACTATTGACATAAATAGATTTCCTGCTATCTGTTGTCTTTTCAGTTGCGGCTCAATCGAAAAGTGATGAATTCATGACCCTCTTTCAGTTTTCGAAAGTTTAAATGGCTTGTAACCCTCAAACACAGCGTTACAACATAATAACAGCATCTTAACTTCCCACCTTGAGAATGATGTCAGAGAAAAATGTCCATGTGAATATGTGGATTTGTCTTTTGACTGAATGCAAACTCCTCTGTTTAACCCAATCTGCTGGTCACTAGTTACAGATCTGATATTATTTCAACCAATTGCTTCACTCTGACATTATGACTGAAGTAATAGTCAAGTAAGAGGATAACAGCAAAGACAGATCTTTGTCACCACTTTTGAAAAAAGGCCGACAATAAAAAAGGACCGTCAAATCTGGAATATAAGTCACAGCGGTATATAAAACGCTAAATCTGTTTTGGGGGGCTTCACAGAGAAAAAAGGTTTAACCTACATTACGGGAGTTGAGTTCTCAGCCTACGCTGAAAGTTGTGAAGTACAGACCCACAGCCCGCGAGTTGTGCTGCCCACCTCTGCAGGTCACTGGTTAACTTTAATAAAGGACAATCTAAATGGCCAAATGGTTCCCCCGTGCCCAGTCTAAACACGTTCTCAGGTGCACACGGTTGCAAGAACACACCACCAAAATGAAATCAAAAGTCCATGTTCTGAGCGAACCAAAGGAAAGTTATTTTCAGTGTGCCACGGACTTTTGATTTCATTTTAATAAAGGAGTCTTTCAATCAAAAGAGAACTCCACAAGGTTTATTTATTTAATTACTACAATTTACCACAGTTTTCTTTAAATGCAAGATTATGACCTTGTGAGGGAGAAAAAAAAGTCATGCAGCCAGTGTGGCTATATATCTTAGCTTGCAATCAGCTCGCAAATATGAGTTATCAATCACGTCAGATCACATGCAGTGGGTGATGGTTACGGCTGCACTCGTGGTAATGACCACGCGTGTTTCAGAATTTTCTACTGGTATTGATAAAATGAGAAATGATTAAAAAAAGGTATTAAAAGTGCATCTTATACACCAGATTTTACTGTAATGTTCATGATAAAATTCTCAATGTATTGTAACTGACAACTCAAAGATATTTGGACATTCTCCTTAATCCAGGTCAGCCACCACTCCTGGCCACAGCTCAGTCTCCATCACCTTCCACCTCAGCCCCTGCTTCAGGCTCTGGCGGCCAGATAGTCACTGCAATCTACCCTCCTTCCCCTAGCGTCACCATGGCAACAGGGGTGGTCTCCATGACAGCAGTACCCCCCAGCGTGGTCTACTCCGTCTCCAGCCCCTCCAGTGCTTCCCCTCACATCTTTTCCAAACACACAGCAATCCCAACAACAATCACGCACCCACATCCGCAGCTTCATACAGACAGACAGGCAGACAGACACATGCCCCCGGACAGACCTGCAGATCGACACACAGAGAGACAGGCTGAGAGGCAGACAGAACTGCTCATGCACTCTGAAAGACAACTGGAGAGGCAGTCGCAGATCTCCAGCAGCTCAGTGGCACCTCCCAGTGGTTCATCTGTGTCCATAAGGCCCTGCAGTCCTCCACCTCAGATCCAAACATCTGGTACTTGTTTTTTGTTAAATACTTAATTTAACAGGTTTCTAATTCATTGTTATTTCTAGCATATATAATAAACCCTTTCTTTATCTTTTCAGGAAATACACCAGGTACACCCAAACTAGCCCAGCTTCCAGTCAGGACCCCTCTTAAGGTGAAGGCAATGGTAGCGAACATCCCCGTGGGCAGCTATGAAGGAGGGGGCCGAGGAAAAGGAGAGAGAGGGAGAAGGAGAGGGAACGAGACAGGGAGCGGGAACGAGATAGGGAGAGAGAAAGGAGCGGGAGCAAGAGCGGGAAAGGAGAGGGACGCTGCAGCCTCTTGCCATTTCTCTTTTGATCCTGAGCCTGCAGGGCAATCGGGGTCTCCAACAACACATCCAGCTGAAGAGCCTCCCTCCTCTGACAGACCGCTGGAGGGCTCCAGTGCAGCAGACTCCTCTGAAACACGGAGCAGGGAAAGCACAACCACCAAAGAGGTGAGAGGAATCACATATTGGCTTTTTTAGCTCAAACATCATAAGAAGAAACTTCAAAGTTTTTGTTGTCACATAACACGGCTCTGACTTTTTCCACAGACTGGATGGAAGGAGTCCCTTCCCCCCTCTCCTCCCCCCCTTCCATCAACTACAGATTCTGCCCTTCCACCCCCACAGACTGACAAAGATGCCCCTACACCCAAAAAGGTCAAATCCCGTCCGCCACCACTGAAGAAGACATTTGACTCTGTGGACAAGTGAGTTAACACCTTTGTGAATCTTCTGCCCAAGGTTATTCTGATGATTGTTGGACGGCGTATGTATACTGTGTCTTGTGTGTGTGTGCTTGCTGGTCTGGCAGGGTGCTGTCGGAGGTTTACTTTGAGGAGCGCTTTGCTGAACTGCCAGAATTTCGGCCTGAGGAAGTTCTTCCCTCACCCACCCTGCAAAGTCTGGCGACTTCACCTCGCGCCATCCTGGGCAGCTATCGCCGCAAGAGGAAGAACTCTACAGGTGTCACTCCCATTCTCTGCATTTGACACAGAAAGAAATTATTTACAGTATTGTTGGGTGGTTGTTTTGATTTTCATGAGAATGTTAGCATTTGGCAAATAGCACATTCCTGCTCTATGAAATAAGTTGTTCCTTGACATGGTTTTAAACTCTATGTTAAACAAAGGCTGTACATTAGATTTTTATTTTATAAAGGTTTGTTTAATGTAATTCTCAAGTGGTTTTGTTGGTTTTAAGTTTATTTTCTGTGTGCCTCTAGATTTGGACTCAGCCACTGACGAACAACTCTCTCCCAAGAGAAAGAGTCGGCGACGCTCAAGCTGCAGCTCCGAGCCAAACACTCCTAAAAGTGCTGCCAAGTGTGAGGGAGACATCTTTACCTTCGACCGAGCAGGTAAGACACAGGGAAGGAAAGAAACCTTTTGTGAATTTTTAAAATATTATCAAGCAGGAAACTTCTATTTTTATTTTTAATACAGTATTTAAATCCCTAAAAAGGTTTTAGGACTATTAAGAATTATCTCAAATTATTTCCACATAGGAAAGCCCTTTGTAGACTGCCTGTTCAAGGTGCAATATTTAACCCCATGGTACGGCTCACCTTCACTATGATTGTCACTGAGGTGTAATGGGGGGGACAAAGTTATCCCACCTCTGTACCGCCATCAAAGTTAGTAACAGTTAGAGTAGGAGGGGCGAAATGCGATCGGCAGAGTCAGCGGGTGACGACAGCGCTGTGTGTGTGTAGTGAAGCTTCCGCTGTTCCTCTACATGTTTCTCTTCCGGAACGCCATTTCAATGACTGGGTCACCAATACGCCATTACAGAATCAATGTGAATATAAGGACGAGCTTAGTTAAGGCGCTGTTGCTGAAACACACTCTGAAAAGGGCTTTGGTGATGATGAGGCACTTCATAAATATTATTTGAACTTGTTTTCTAAAGACTAAACCACTTGGCTTGTATTATCTCTTTCCCAGCCACAGATGGAGAAGACATCCTAGCAGAACTGGAGTTTGACAAGGTGCCATACTCCTCCCTGAGACGAACCCTGGACCAGAGGAGGGCACTGGTCATGCAGCTGTTTCAGGAGCAGGGCTTCTTTCCATCTGGTATAAAACACAAACACATTATGTGTAACAGCATGTTCAGGATGAGTCTTCCAGGTATTTACTGGTGTCCTGTCGTCTTGTTTCCAGCTCAAGCCACTGCAGCCTTCCAGACAAGATACTCCGATATTTTTCCAACCAAAGTCTGTCTGCAGCTGAAGATCCGGGAGGTACGACAGAAGATCATGCAGACAGCTACTCCATCCGATGCCCCTGGTTTTGGCATTCCTGACTCAGCTGGTCTCCCTGGACCCTCTGGCTGCCAGCCAGGAGAGGGATCTGTGAGAGGTGTTGGGGACCTGCAGGACGATGAAGTGGATCAGGGGCTTGAGGGGAGCCCTGAGGATCCGCGTGACTCACAAGACTCCTCTAGATGAGGGATGCTGACTGATCAGCTTCTGTCACACCTTTGCACCCCCTAAATGCTTTTAAAAGATACATTTTATCCCCACTCTGAACTCTCCTCTGGTCACATCCTGGTTTCTTTCTTTCCTTAGCAGCCAAGCTGTGAGACTGAGAGATGTTTGTTTGCAATGCTGGGACTTTTATCTTGTAATGTGTGACCCTCATACCAAAAAAAAGAAACCTTAAAAACCAGTGGCACAAAAACTACCACAAAACATAAACACATACACCCTGCAAATGTTTGAATTTCACACTTGAATTAGCACTCTGTATTAACTAACTTGGAGAAATCTCAAATCAATGCCAGTGAAAGGACCATTGTGTACAGCTGCAATCATTCGCCATGAAGAAGAAAGAATTCTCGTTTTGGACCGAGCAACGTTCAGAGAGGATGAAGTCAGCAGTTTTAATTAAGGACATTAAATGTTTTAATATTTGTTATTGATATGGTTTAAAAGCAGTTCTCAGCTTAAAGCAAGCTGTATGTAGACTCAACTGTTGTATGCTTGAAAATGTTTCTGATGACATAGGGGGCTGGGCCCTCAAAAGCCAGAAACAATTTGAATTGACGAGAACTTGTTCCTTTGGACCTGGAAAGATTTGTCTCTCCTTTTTATTTCTGACGTGTGGAACTTCAGGGGAGGTCTACGGGGAGTGACTTAACATTAGTGGACTTCTGGCAGTGCCATCATTCCTGCAGTTACCTGTCTGGCCAAGTCCTCCCTTCTTGCGACTGACCCTAGCACATGCCAGTAGGTAGGAACCAAGCATTCCTGTGCCTCTCATTTGTTAGCCATGAAGGACGGAGGAGGGTCAGAGTCAACCGGCACATCATGGCTCCTAGTTGTAGAGGTCAGGCTGATTCAAGCCTTAATCCTCTGTTGCCAAGCAGTTTTATTAACTTTTTTAAAGGATTTGATTTGTATTTAACATTATCATATTAAGTTTGTTGTTGTACTATTCTGATGGTTATTATTAGTATTATTATTACTCCTCATAGCATTGCAGTGAACCCTGGCCCCTTTGTTTTTGTTGCTAGCAGATGTGTCCTACATTTCTGCCAGCTGTTGATTTCTTGTGCTATATTTTTTTTTTTTACATTTTTATTTTGGAGGCAGGTGAGACACTGCTCCACACCTGTACAGTTCCTCTATTGTAGTCTTCCCTTGACTGGCCTCTCACCTCAGCAAGGATCTGCGGTGCAGTTCATTTTTATTCTTCATTTCAAAGAGGACGAACACAATGTGGACCTTTTTTTATATTATTTCAACTGTAAGAAGCCGTATGTTTGTTTAAGACCACCCCGTATGCTTGTCCCTCGCTTAGTTTGATTCTATACTATCAACACTTGTACATCTCCTTCCTCCACCTTTTTCTTCACTCCTTCCTCTCTGTCACTTTATTTCTCTCTCCAGACTTTTTAGACAGGCGGAGAGAAACCTTGGGGAAGTGAGGGGAGGCTTAAGAATTAAACAAGAGCTGGTAGGATCTTATACTGGTTGTCTTTGTGCAAGACTTGGTTGTATTGTAAATAATTACTGTAGAGTCAGAAGACTCATTATATTATTGATAAGGAAAAATCTGTCGACTTTACAGACAACCATTGCCAGAAGTAAAACAACTGAAAAGGAAAAAACGACAATAAATATGGCTATTAATGTTTGTGTTGAGCTCCTTGTTCTGCTGTTCCAGCAAACAAGAGAGGAATTTCTATGAATAATTTAAGTTTGTATCTGTAACTTTCAGTATGCAAATAAAAATAGATGTTCAATTAAAGTGATCTCATCGCTGGCAATGTGAATATTTATCGTTTTCTTTTGCACATACAATCGAGACTGTTGTTCAAATGTTTGTTCACTAGCAGCCAATGAACATCTGAAGTGCATGAGGTGGATTGTAAGTACACAGGAGTTTACATGTATTATGTTGAACCAGATCCCGTGGTACCAATTTTAAATCATCTTGAAAAAAAAAAACATTTATTGATCACATATTTACAACAGGATACTTCTTCAGCCAACAGAGCCTTTGAACAGGAAAAAAAAAATCACATCCAAATCATATAAATGATAAAAATCAATCATACAAATATGTTCTGAGGCACAACCAATGGTCCTTACTCCTGATGAATCCCATATCTATACATTTAGAAAGAATAATTTCAATAAAATTTAATACTGATCCCTGTTAGCTTTGTAAAAGAGGGAAGTCAAATTACTTTGGCCTGTTTGGTGAACTAAATATGTCCAGTACTTAATTATTCAGTTCCAGTTAATCATTACTGAACACTTAGTTTCAGGCAGTGTTAAGACATGTACCATCTTCAAATTCAGCAACAGAAAAGAAAATCGTCCTCAGAGGATCTGCAGTCCGTCCAGAGTGTCCATGGCGAGGCCGTTCTCCAAAGCTGTGTGATAGATCTCCAAGGCCTGCTCCAGAGGGAGTGCTCCGCCCTCACTGGTCTCAATGATTGCTATGGTCTCGCCAAACTCATTACACATGATGGTAGGGGTGCCCTGTCCCTAAGAGGAAGGAAACAGAGCTCAGGATTACTTTAACTAACAGGAGAGACTGGATACACAGACCCATTTCCAGGTGCTGATTACATGTCATCCTTCAATAACATGAATTAATGTTAACCCTTAATGTTCGCTCATGCTAGTTTCATGTGTAACCTTTCAATGTCAGCATTTTTAAGTATGAGGGGACTTTGAGATCAATTCTAACCTGCTGAAGATCTGAGGCTTGGATCTGGATCACCTGAGGCTGCCCATTAGCTACTTGCACCACCGAAGCATCAACCACAGCCACAGCAGTGCTGGTCTCCATGGCAGCCTTGCCAGCAGCCTGTTCATCCAGCCTTTGCTGCCGTGCGTGGGTTTTCTTGTGGTTCCTCAGGTTGGAAAAGGTCTTGAAGGCTTTGCCACACTGTGGACACACGTGCGGCCGTTCTCCCGTGTGTGTCCGGCGGTGTTCAGCCAGGTGCATACTCTGGATGAAACCCTTTCCGCAGATCTCACAGCGGAATGGCCGCTCGCCCGAGTGTGTGCGTAAGTGCTCGCGGAGGTGCGTGTTCTGACGGAAACGCTTGCCGCATACTTGGCAGGGGAAGGGGCGCTCGCCGGTGTGGACTCGCTGGTGAAGTACCACTCCTGAAGAAGACACAAACAGTTTGCCACAAATGGTACATTGATAGGCTTTGGGCCGCTTCCCTGTAGTGCAGCGTGGCCGCCCGGGGCCTAGGGCAAAGTGACTAAGTCTGTGAAGTCGCAGATTGGCAGGAGAATTGAGCTTCTTCCCACAAATGTTGCAATCTAGACCTCCTCGCAAGAGAGTGGCTGAATCCCCGGATTCTGTCTCCTGTGGCGTTGAAGTGGAGGGCTCTGAGGTCAAATCTTTTCCCACCTCGGACTGACTTAATGTCTCTTTTTCCATGTGTGTGCCTTTACCTGTCTGCATCTGTGTGGGGTGTTGCTCCAGACAGTGGCTGTCTCTCTGCCTTCTTGTCAGGAAGCCGGTCTCACAGTGAGGACATGGGAAAGGGGCCGGGGCCCCTGGATGTTGGGTGTAGCGATGTGCTGCTAACTTGGTGGGCCAGCGGAAGGTGGCGGGGCAGTCCTGGCAGCTCAGTGCCTTAGAGTTTGAGTGCAGCAGACTGTGCTGACGTAGATTGGAGGACTGAGAGAAGGAGCGGTGGCAGACGTCACAGCGGTAAGGTCGCACACCCGAGTGGACGAGGTTGTGCCTCATCAGGTTGGCCAGAGATGAGAAGGTTTTGCCGCAGTCAGAACACTGAAAGGGCCGCTCGCCAGTGTGAGTGCGGATGTGGTTGCGTACGTGGATCTGCTTCTTGAAGGACTTACCACAGATGCCGCAGACAAAGGTTCGCTCTGTGACATGGGACTTCCTTCGATGGTGGACTAGCTGAAGCTGGGAGGGGAAGGTTTTAGAGCACGAACGACAAGAAAAAGATCCTTTGTCTGATGCAGCTGGAGCCACTTCTGCTGAGTCAGCAGGGCCAGGAGTACCTCCTACACCTGTGTTTTCCAGGGAAGCAGAGTCTGTAGCTGAAACCGATTTGGGGGCATCCTCCACCTGCTTGGGGTCTTGAGTGTTGACTTCAGGTGGAGCAGACAACTCCATGGTGTCCTCCTCAGTCTGCTGCTCCTCTTCACCTCCTCCCTCTTTGCTCTGAGAGCTTTGTACCGGATCTTCTCCCAGTTTTTCCATCTCGTCCTCGGTGAGAGGGGCCAGCAGGTTAATGTTGACCTCAGCAGTCTGGGAATTCTTCTTCTCTCTTGCTCTCTGTAGAATAGCGAGGGCAGAGAGAGATGCTCTTCTTGGAGCTGAGACCTAGAGGAGAAAACAGGCGTAACTCTAACTGAAACATTATACAAAATTCAGGTTGTGGAAATCTGGAAAATGTTCATACCGTTGAGACGGGGGCAGATGTGCCTGATGGATCACGGTTGAGGTGGGTTCTACGGTGGTAGAGGTACTTGGTCATGTTGGTGAAGGTTTTGTTGCAGAACTGACACTTGTGAAGCGGGTCTGCAGTGTGGGACTTCCTGCAAGATATCAAGAGAAAGATGGAAGAGGATCAAAGTTCACATCAGCTGTCACTCTCTAACTGTTGTTCTGCAGCTGGCGAGTCTTTTACCTGTGCATGATAAGAGTCATCTCAGTAGTGAAGCCGTTGCCACAGTCCACACACAGGTACCTGGCTACCCCGGAGTGCGTGCGCATGTGTGTCTGCAGGGATGTAGCCTTCTTGAACACCTTGCCACACTCTGGACATTCATGCGTTCCCTGCTCATGCACACGCTTGTGAGCAGCGAGTCGGTTAACAGATGTGAAGGTGCGGTTGCAGAGCTCACACTGTTGGGGTCTTGCCCAGGCCGTTGCTCTCTTCTCTGCTACTCTGACCCGGATGTCCTCCACCCTCTCCATTGTCTCCTCCTTCCCTCGCACCTCCTCAAAGCCCCCCATGACGCCTGGCTCTCCGCTTTCTTTGTCCTGGCCCAGGAAGTGCTCCCCCTGGTGCTGGAGGAAGTCCTCTGGAGTCTGGAAGAGAAGGGAGCACTCAGAGCACTCGTAAGGGTGGATGACCACCACCTCCGTTTGCTGCTGCTGGGCGTCGCCCTGGACGCCGGGGGCCAACCTTAACTCAAGTCTCTGGACACCGTTTTCCAGGACCCCCAGCTTTGCAGCAGAATGTCTGGCCATGGCGGGAAGCAGAGGGGGCAGCTTGGAGCGACGCTGACTTGAGCTGTTGGAGTTATCGGCCAGAGCCTGAGCTGTCAGGATCTGCAGGTGCATGGTGGCCGAGCCTGGGGTGGCTGTCACTGGAGGCAGCAAGGCGGAACGAGAGGGTGCAAGCTTGGGGACGGATTGCCTTTTTTTCTGTTGTTGTTGCTGCTGGGCAAGTACCTGGAAAATACACCAAAATGTAAAGAAAATGACTTTTAATATAGAAATATCTTACACCCACCATGTAGGTGTTAAATCTGTTTCTTTGTTGTGAGTACCTGTGCTAAGATCTCCCCAGCCTGCTGCTCACTTAGTACGTAGTTCTGCATACTGTTTAGAGGAGTGACGGTGCCATCAGGCTGTAGCACATACTCCTGTTGCAAGAGACCAAAACAAATTATACAAGAGTAATGCCACTAAATCATCACTTATGAGCCGACATGCATTAATGGTGGTGTCTTTTTCTGCAGATACTCTGTCCTCTGCCAGTTTTTTTGATGTTTTGTTTTGTTTGAGTTGGGACGTTTCCTGGTGGGGAGCAGGTGTATTTCCCCCGCCAATTGACAGCAGGCAGGTGAGTTTGGGAGTGATACAATTCAGCGAGTCAAACCGGCAAACATGACGTATGCGGACGCAGCGGCAAAGAAGAGAAAACATAATCCCAGTGAGGAGAAACGGCACGCGAATACAGCTCGTTCCAAAATGAGGGTGAACCTTTGGTTGACTTTCACCCGTGGAAGCAGAGTTGGCCTGCTTTCTGTGGGACAAGCAGGTGTCGAACGCCGGCAGTTAGCGTGTGATAGCATGCTTGATTATCGGCTTCTCCATTACAGATGTAATAGCCCTTTTCTCAGGTAGCTTGCGGTTTACGTACATGCACTTAATCCTGCAGAGGGCGGGCGCCTCTGGTGGCGATGAGTCTGGGAGGAAGGGCCGAGTTTGAATGTTGTGTTTACAAGCTGCAATGAACATTTCCACTGACTCGACCTTTAAGTCTATTTTTGTATTCAGTAAGGCATATTAAGTAAGTAAGTCAACAGATGAATAAGTACATGAACAAGCAATGTTTGATGGAGATCTCTCTTTTAGTCAGTCATCTGGTGTTTAGGAGACGTGATGTCTGCTGTGACACATCACAACTACTGTTTTCTACAATTACAGAGCAGCTGCAGCAACACTACAGGTCTGTGCTGGCCTACACAACCCGAATCATAATCCACAAGACAAATGTTTCACTTTGAAGCAATCTGAATGCAGTCTAGCGTATATGAGTCTGACCCATATGAAACGATTGCCATGTCAGAGTGATGAGAAATCTTTCTGCCCACAAGCAAGTGATTCAGGGAGAATTTGTCTAAAAATATTTCACTAACTTATTTTGCTTTTGACAACTGTCATATATTTTTTTTGGAAAGGACTAACCAATACGCAAATGGATGACTCAGCACAATATAAGGTGCTGCTGTCACCAATATTACAAATGTTTGCCAACTCCTGTGCAGTGAGATGATTTGACCCAATATTATAAAATCCCTGCAGTTTGACAACACATAAGATCATTAACGACTGTATTAGCAAACACAATCTAGTAGCAATTTGGCCGACATAATTTACCTCTTTACTATTAAATATGGAAGCAACTTATTTAAACGGAAAAGCTAAATTTAGACTTCTGCACTTGTCATTTTCTACTAATCAATCATTTGGGGGATTATACAAAGTATTCTATTCAGATACTTTCCAGGTGTAAAAAATAACTACATTTCAGTTACTATTAAGATAAATACATCCATGGTGTCTGTGCAGTGTTTGGTCCCTTACCATGGTCTCTGTATTACTGTGTGTGCTGCTCCTGCTGTGGGTGCGTCTGTGCTCTAGCCAGGTGTCAGGTGAGTCAAACAGAGCCAGACAGTCAAGACACTGGTACTGGACAGGCCCTGACACCTGAGACTCCGATCCTACTTCCTCCGCTTCCAAAACCTCACACAGCCCTGTGGATCAGTCAAATCCATCAACCAGTTTCAACAAAATAGTACCGTGAGCAGACTTGTATATACACAAAGCAAACTTGCAAGTTCTCCACGCACTGTTTCTTCCTCACATATCCATCCAATATCTTACCTTGCTGCTCCAACTCCATCCCTGCCTCCCTCATGTGCATCTCCTGGTGCTGCAGCAGCTCCTCTGGGTTCACAAGGAGGGCCCCGCACTCCAGACACTGGTACTGTTGTGTCTGCCCCATCTCATGGACACTATGGATGGTCATGGCCTCCCCGACATCCCCTTCCCCCTCCTGGCCAGTGTGGATCTGCTGGTGGATCAGCACATCCTCAAGGGTGTTGAAGAGCTGATGGCACTCACTGCACATATACTGGTGCTCCACATACACATCCTCTGCCTCCTGCTGTTGCTCAGCCATGCTGATACAAGGGTGCAAGTGTATAGTCTCGTGTCAGCTGTATCATTAAAGGGGAGGGACATAAGATGAGGTGTGAGAGTTAAACAGAAACTTCATTGCTGTTTCTAAAGAATGAATAGTCAAACAGACGCCCAGTATAAGATTACACCTGTGGAAAACAAACATACATATGCTACATAACATCTAACCCTTAGCTTTTCCAATATATCCATGAGCAGTTTTGTAGTAGACCTAAAATAATATGTATGTGGGTTCAGTATTTCAGAACAGCAACATTATTTTCCCGTCAAGTTCTACTATAAATGGTTCGCTATGTAAAGAAAACAAGCTGTTTACAGAGACAATATGACAAAATCCCGCGGGAAAAAAACATCGCAATTTCAGTCGTTAGCCATACAAATGCTATGGCTAATAAAACGACCACCAACCAAAGGGCCTCACTAATCATCGCCTGATCTCTCCCCAAATGTGATTAATATCTTTGTTTACAGTGTGTGATGGCATATGGAGAGCTGTTGGCGGCGCTCCCTCCGATATTGCTGACCTGTTTCTCGGCACCGCGGTTTCCTGACGGCGGCTCCCCGGTTCGTCGGGCGGTCCGTCAGGCGGCGCTACCCACTTTTCCCCGAAGCTGTACGGCTACGACGGCGGGCCCTTCTTTATCCTCACCTCACATTTACTCTTGTTGGACATCCCCTCGTGTGGTCCTTAAATTTACACAAGCCAGTGGCCTTTCATAGTATCTGGTCATCATCGGCGGCAGGGAAATGAAATAATTAAAAACTGCCCGTCGGAAATTTCATTTCAAAGCGTGTAATGAAACGTTTGCCCGCCGATCGACTCCATTCTTGTGATATGGAGACCCGCCCAATGCGGTAGCCTCGCACATTTCACCACCTGTGATTGGCCAGACTGACTTTCAATCAAACAGTGTGCTTTTTTGTGGGAATTGTAGTTTTCTCGACTGTTAAAATACGCCTTTTTTTAAAAGGGGAATTTTAACTTTTTTAGGAGTTCAAGTTTTTGAGTTTTAAGTAAGTTTCTATATGTGTCTCGGTGGATTTGGGATTTCAATAAATATTTAAGGCTTTTATACATGTTTTTTATGTGTTCTCACTAGACCCTGCTGTTTTTTTTACTAAAAATGCATATACTTTGTTTATTGTGGAAAATTCGTTCTTAAGTTTGGCAGAAATTATTTTTCTACTACAACCAATTTAAAAATTAGTTTGTGTTTTGTTTGTGTGTGTTTCGTGCTCTCGTAGACACCAATGACTCACTTTCCCATTTACCCTTGCGAGCTTTACGTCGTCGTGCGTCAACTCCCCAGTCCCCCCACCATCACCGTTCTACAGAGGAAGAAAGGGGGAGACGGGAAACCTATACTGAACGCCGTAAGTGCAATTTATTTTAACTTCGAAATATTTAAACACTGATTCAAAGTCTAAGTCTTTTGCCGGCCTGGGTGCTATTAACGTTCAACCTTGCCCCGGGTTTAGTTCACACAAATATGAGCGGCAGCGGGCGGCCCAGGACCAGCTCATTTGCTGAGCCTCCCGGAGCTCCCGGATCCGCTGCAGCTGGTGCCGGATCAGCAGTAGCCGGTGGAAGCTCGTCAGGAAAAACTGGGGCTTCACAAGCCAGTGGAAGCAGCTCGACGAGCTTTGGGAATTTGAAACTACCTAGTAAGTATTATCTTGCAATTATATCATTAGCCCAACTTGGTTGCTTTTTACAAAGGTAGCGACAGTTCTGTATTTTTAAAAGAAATGTGCCTTTAGTGGATTTAATGTCGATCATTGTCGCGGAGCTAACCTTAGCCAGCCAGCAAGCTGTTAGCTGGTTAGCTCGCTTAAGTTAGCTGTCCAGCTAGCGTTAGCTGTGTTTTTCATTAAGGTCCCACTGAGATCAAGGGCTTTTTTATTATCGCTTAGCTAACACTATGGTTAGCCACTGGTTGCAAGCTTGGACGTATGATGTTGATATTTCGACGGTAAGTAAGGTTATGCCATTGTGGGGCAACATTACCTAACCATTTCCATTGCTGTGTGAGAGAGGGGGAGAGTTGGTGTCAGGCGACGCTCTTGTATATTCGCCATTAATTTCAGATGTGGAGGCTACTAGCGTGCTAACATTTGTAGGTTGAAATGATCTGGATGTAGTTATAGGCGTCGGCCGCGGTCCAGTCTGATCTTACAGTGTTTGCCCCCCTCCCCGTGAGGTTATGTCAGTGTATCTTCTGTGATGACCTGAAGAAATGAAAATTATCCTCCAATTTGAAAAAATTATTAAAAATAACTGAGTTTCAGCTGCTCATTAACTAGCATATGGTGACTCAAGCATACATGGAGAGAATCAATGCAAAACTTCAAATAACTGGTCCAGTGCATTGAGCATGACTCATGTATGTGAACCTCTCGTTAGCCGACAATACTGAAGTATCTCCAGGTGATTTGTTTGTGTGATGACAAGAACCTGTCAAATGCTTAGGGGTCATGCAGCTAGCATTGAGTTTTTAAATCTGTGGGATGGGACAGATGTTTGGATTGTGTGTAAATCTGAATTTTTTTTGGGGGGGGGGGGCTTGATAGGAAGCAAAAACTATGTTTGATCCAAAATGTAGTATAACAATCGAGAAGATCCCAAACTGGGAAATTGTTGTGGTTCAGCATCAGGTAGTGAAAGATACAAGTTCATTCAAGCTTCTTTGTAGTAAGCCTGCTGAATGTAGTACATGCAGCCAACTGGGAGATCTCCATTAGGGGATTTTGACTCATTCACACGTTTGAATGTAAGCTAAGTTTTCTCAGTTTACAAGTTGTCTTAGGCTTGGTCATTTAGATCAACTATGCTTTGTGAAAGTATTGTGTTTTGTCAGAGGTTAAACTGGCTTAACTTTTCTCTTTTGCCATTTGTAAGAACTAAGTTCAATGTTTTCACCAACATATGCTCTAATAGAGATACAACAAAAAAACAGCAGTTCAAGTTTAAATGCGCATTGGGAAAACTGAGCATGAGGCAGGATGATGTCTTCTTGCTCAGATGCCGTCACATGTTGTATAACACCGTATTGTTAACAACAGGCATTTTCTCCTACCGCTTATCTCTCTGAAGTTCTGTAAGAACTGCTGATCAAACAATACAGGTGATTAAATCAACACCTCATCAACTCTTAACAGACGACATGAGAGCATGTTATTGTGATTCAGTTAATAGTTTTGGGGCAGCAATAACTACCGGTATTTCACAAAAAGTCAGAATTAAAAGTGAACCAATAAGTTATTTCTTTATACTCATTTAGTTGCCTGTAAACAGCTAAATGGAAACAACCAAATGTGTCTACTGCAATATTGAAAAACATAAAGTCATCATTGAGAGTAGAGGCCAGCTGAGGCTCATGGAAAGAGGAGGAAGAAGGGAAATATGTTGCTATTTTAGCACATTGTGGCCTAAAGGGATGAAGCAAAGTGATTAGAAGTGGCAAATAAAGATCATCAGTTGCATAAGTAATTTCTTAGGCCTCAATATAAGGAAACTATTGAGTTCTAGTGGCTATCCCAGAATATCAGCAATAGAAAACATTCTGTCCTACGGACTTAACCTTGTTGTTAAAGATTAGAATCAGAAATAATCTGATCTTGATATTGTTGATGCAAAAACCGGGGGAAAGAAAGAAAAAACAGTTTCAAAATTACACATTACGGTTAATGAAAATCGACAATGTTCATAAACCTGACTCCAGGTCCTTAGATGTTTAAACTCGTAAACATAAAGTTGAGTTCTCACCAGTGATTTCTCTTTTTTCATTAGGTTTCAAAAACCTTATCTTACAAAATTTGAAAAATAAGGAAGCACATACTCTTCAAAATTGGAAAACACTGAGGTGTGTGTTTGTCTGTGTGTGTATGTTTTTGTGTTGTTTAATAAAAAGTTAGTCAGAATATGCAAATTGGCCAGCATTATTTTTATTTTATTAATGGTTCAGATACACTGAGTTGAGCATCACAATCTGTTTCTTGTGAAAATTGTAATCCTAAACTTGAACCTGCTGCACAAAACAAGAGCATAAAGTAAAATACTGTTGCTGCTTAAATTTCTGAGCAGGAATTGTAGTCTGTGACGTAACATTGGTGGCTGTGGCTCAGTGGTAGAGTCGGTCAACTCTCAACTAGATGCTTGAGAGTTGACTATAGTGTCTTTGGTAAACACACTGAATTGCTCACGCTGGTAAGCCAGCCGTGTGTGACTGCATGTGAAGTGAATAGTGCTGTTGGGCAGTTGTGAATTCTACGTAGCATCCTCTGCCATCAGCGTGAATGTGACATATGGTTTTATCGCCATTTGAGTAGTCAGGAGACGCAATACAAGTCCCAGTCTATTGACTATTTCCTACATGGGAAGGATTCTCATCAAAGGGGTGGAAATCACCGGAGGCCCCACGATACGATATTATCACAATACTTGAGACATGAAATGATATGATTACGATTTTAAACATTTTGAGAGATGCGATACAATATATTGCATTTTTTAGCTGCATATTGTCCACAAAATTAAACTAAATCAAGAACTGTTTTGTCAAATAAGAAAATGTGAAAACATTTTTTTTACTCATATCTTAGGTAGAGCTGGGACGACTTAGTCGATGTCATCGACGACAGAAATTCGTCGACATGAATAATTTGCGCCGGCGCGTCGTCCCAAATAACTAGATTGTCCCACACTCCAGTCCAGTGGTGGCGGTAATGCACCAGAAAGCTAGCCGCCAATCGCTATAGATGCTAAAACAGAAGAAGACGAATCCACTCAACAACAATGGCATCGGCATGCAATAACAGCAGCGCGAGCACCGAGGAGCAACACATAGCCAAAAAAGTCACGCACAGGGTCATTAAATTCAGCTAGAGTACCACACGAGTACGACAGCAATGAACGGACATTTGTAGTGAAAACACCCGGGAGCTGTGTCAGGATGGCAGCAAAACACCGTAAGTTCGGTTTACTTTCCCACCCTGGAATGTTCGATTATCAAGCATTGATACAGAAAACGTTATGTTACACTGTTTTGTTGTCTATAAATACATCGCAACTAACGTTAAGCATCGTTAGCTGTCCGGACCAGTTTCTAATCTGTTTGCTTATACCGCACGGATGATTTATACCCCGGCGTCGCTTGATAAAGTATGACACAAAAGAGAACACTTTTCTATCTGCTGGGCTGTCGGCTACCATGGACAAAGTAAAAAGTGAACTAAAGAAAAGCACATCCAAACTATCACTACACAGAATTTTATTTTGGAGAGATTCTTGAGGAGCAATGCTCTAAGTGCCATGTTAAAGAAATGTTTAATAAATATTGAAATGTTAACAAGAACGGTTTTGATATCCTTTATTGTGTGAATAGTTAAATTGATCAAGTAATGTGAGATAATCAATAACTGAGAAATTAATAGAAAAATTAAATGTTAGATTAGTCGATTAATCGAAAAAATCACTAGATTAATCGTTTGAAAAAGAATCGTTTGGGACAGCTCTAATCTTAGGGTATATTTGAATATTAGGTTATTATTCATATCAAAAGTGTTTATTCCCTCTAAATTAATTTACTGTTCTCGTCTTATCCACGGACGCGCACAGACACAAACACCAGGAGCATCTCATTCTGAAAAGATACTCTCGATATTCCATTATTTACAGGTGGTCTGTACAAAGGAAGAGCAAAGTGGAGTTTGTTGAACTAGGTAGCAAGATAACTGGGAAGCCAATGTACAGTATTTCTTACCTGACAAGCCAGTACACACTGAGTTTATCTGAACAAGATGACAGCAGACCCACCCACCATCCTCTTTGGTCTGAATATGAACTCTTGGCCTCAGGGTGCAGGTATAGAATGCTGAGGATGAGGACTAAAAGACACATTACATCTTTTGTATCACACAGCATTCAGCTGCTCAACAAGCTATAAATATACCATATGAACTTGGCACTCTGCACGTATTGAACTTGCTACTTGAAACCCCTTTCATGTATTAATGCTATGCTTCAATGGTGTATTTTAGTTAGTTTTTTAAAGTATATATTTAATTTTTTTGTGCTGTCCAGTATGCTATGTTTCCATGCTCTTGGTGCAAGGCAAATTCCCCTAGGAGCAATGAAGGTCTCATTCATAGGCCTGCAAAGGCAACATAGTTGTAATTTATCACAAAAGAGCTTTATCAAGTTAAAAAGGTGTTTTAACACTCACAAAAGAGCTCCAGGCTAGTTGCTTCTTAGTGTGGATGGGGTGAAAGTCACTCTACTCATCTTTTGTCTCTTACTCATCAGGCGCACATTGACAGTATGAGAAACCAAAGCTGTTTACTGACAGCTGGGCAGGGCGCTCATCTTTGCATTCATTATTCAAGAGACTATCATGCCACCGTGTCTCCATATTTAATGTTCTCCCCTATGACTTTAACTTGTTCCAAAAAAAAAAGTGTGAAAGTGATGCCAAAAGCAAATACAGAGGGACAGTGTACTGTGGAGCTGGAAAACAGGAATATGCAGAAACCACAGTGACTGATCTGAAAATCTGAATATTTCCTACTGACCTGAGGGCAGAGATCAAATCTGGGCCAATCATGTGGATGTGCTGCCGGCTGCTGTCTGCTATTAACCTTGACAAGGTTTTGGTTTGAAAACTGCACTTTAGATCATACTGTTCTTTAATGTTTTATTATTTGTTTATTAAAGAATAATGCAACGATAGTTTATCTTTTAGTCAGTTTGTTCTAAACCACTACAAACAATGTACATATAATTATTTAACAAATATCAGAAGGTACTGTGATGAGTTATCTGGCTATTCCTGTCATCTATGCTTATTATTAAATTGATAACGAAGCATATTGATCGATATCGAATCGTGACCCAAAGAATTGAAATCGAATTGAATTATGAGGTTGTGGACAATACCCAGCTCCAGTCATTATATTTGGAATGGAATAAGTCATCAAGTTATTTTTGTGAAAACACACCTATAAAGAGAGAATATGCAATCGATGAAGCCAAATCACTTATTTATATTTGGTCAATTTAAGAGAGAGACCAAGATGCTTCATTTTTGACTCCATTTTGAGACGAAGAGACTTATTAGGGATCAGGAGGGTCCTGTTGAGACAGGCTAAGTGAGCAAGCCCAGGAAATGGTAGCACTTCTGGGTGTGCTACTGTCCACGCAATTTCTATCACAGGCTCTGACAAGCCTTTTGGCAATGGGCCTCTCCTCTGCTCCTCTTCCTCTCTCAGTGTCATTGCTTCTGGTGCCGATTTGTCAAATCATTCTTGACCTGACACGTGCAACACACTGACCCTAACTAGAGCTGTTGGTTCCTGTTAGATCTTAAATATCTCACTTTGTCTGATTTCAGCAAGGTCAAACATTTAGGCTGTCTAGGGCAGTGTCGGACTGATTGAGAACACACACCTTATAATCCACTTTTACTGTAAATCCTATCTAATATGAGTGCTGTCTCTCTAACTTGTCCCCTTAGCTAAACATAATGTGATCAGAGTGTAGTGGCTTTTGTGTTGTATCCCTGTTCCCAAGGCCACTTAGTGAGCAAAGCAGTTCAGTTTTGTGTGGTGTTGCTCTGAGTAAAATCCAAATTTACCACTGAATACAAGTACAGGAGGCCTGGGAAATAATACATTTGCTTAATGATCATTTTGGGTCCAATGATCACAATAGGCATTTTATAACCAAAAGTTCAAACTAGTTCCTCCTCCCCTGTCCCCCATTGGCCTGCACTCCCATTGCTCCAGGACCAGGTCCGAGCCTTAGCATCGTTAACTCTTGCGCGTACCCCATCACGACGTAGTACTAGTTAGTCGCAGATTTTCCTGAAAATGCCCGAAGTTTGAGTAAATACTCGACCTCTGAATCGGACCGAAGTCGACCCTTTGCCGCCATTGTTTGAAATAATTGTTGAGAGGGACTGTCGCATCAATTAGGCTATGAGTCATGTCGGTACCAGTGCTTGTGCTCATTCATGGGCAAGAGTACCATGCCAAAGCTCACCTCTTCTAACTGCGCTGTGGTCCAGGAAGTGTAGCATGCTTGAGCACGGTACAGAGCACTCACACTTGTCAAACAAACTGGACTTTGGGGGTCAAACGTGCCTGGGCTCGTTATGGATTCCCTAGTGTGTGGGTGTGCCCTTAGGCTGGCTAATTTTCAGGAGCTCATTATGAGACACTGTAATGTGTCTGGGGAAACACCATATACCATTCTGATTATCACAAACATTTAGAAAAGGAGAACATGCTTGTTGATGTTTAACTGCCCTCTCTCTTGGGGACACTGGCTTGTCTGGTTTCATAGCAGTCTGTTTGTATTTTTCAAGCCTTTGATGAATAGCTAAGGTGTGATGCAACATAACATTGCCTCTGTTTACAGTCAACCTAAAGATAGCTTCAGAAACCTTTTAACAAGATGTGTTTGTACTCTGTTCCACAGGAGACAGCGGCAAAGTGACGACAGTGGTAGCCACACCAGGCCAGGGCCCCGACCGCCCACAAGAAGTGTCCTACACAGACATTAAGGTTATAGGAAATGGCTCCTTTGGAGTGGTCTACCAGGCTCGCCTCATCGACAGCCAGGAGATGGTGGCAATTAAGAAAGTTCTCCAAGACAAGAGGTTTAAGGTATGCTGAGTCAGACCTACGCTGTCAGATAATTACAGTTTAAGTTTTCTTTAATTAGTAACACAGCATCAACAGAGATGGTTTTGGTAGGCAGAAGTTGCCTAATGTGTATTGTTATGAAAGCATTCCCTTTACTTTGTGTACTGGAGTAAGTTGTTCTTCCATAATCTTTTTGAATTTTTGCACATTTAACAATTTTGCATTTCCCTCCCTTTCTCCCTTTCCTTGTCTCATTGCAGAATAGGGAGCTGCAAATAATGAGAAAATTGGACCACTGCAACATTGTGAGGCTACGTTACTTCTTCTACTCCAGCGGAGAGAAGGTGTGTGTGTGCACTGACTTGACATTTTTATATTATAGGAATCAAGTTTCCAGATGAGGCACAATACCTCCACACCCAGCCCTTGAATGGAGCATGCATCATCAATGATTCATAGACGTGTTTGAAACAAGTTGATATCAGTCTTCATTGTATATCAAAATCACTCATTATTTTGAGTCTTTAGAATCAAAGCCCTTAGAATATCCTTGTGGTTTTGGTTTTGCTCTGTGTCTGATTCTGAGAAAAGACCATCTTAGGCAGCCAAACTTGGCAGATGTCGCAGTGACGAGCAAGTTAACCTTTTGATCCCTGTCCTCTGAACTGTATGCTCCAGAGGCCAAATGTGTATGCCCCTGATTTCCTTACATGAAGATTTTCATGTGTCATTCAATTAATCATCATGAGTCATTTTGTCCCTTATCTGGCATAACACAGTATTTAAAGTATTACAAAATCAGCATTCAAGTTATAGTGTATTACATTAAGTATAACACAGAGCAACATATTCAGGACATCTTATTTCCTTCCTAAAATACAATGTAAAATATTCTGTCTATTATTAATCAATATTTATCATGATAGGATAATCAAGTGTGATTGCACTCATAATGAAAGATTTGTTTGATTACTTTCAAAGTCTGAATGTCGTGTCAATGAGCTGCATCAACAAGTTATAGTTTGCATAGTTTGCAGGATATATTGAAGATTAGTAAATACAGAGAATAAGCTCAATTTTATATTTTCCTATTATTGTTCTTCTAAGCTCCATCTTCAGTCATAGAGCTTACCACAGTGTACAAATAGAATAGTTATCTTTTTGTCTACCTACTCACCATATTCAATTCAACATATTTTACTTCATTGGTGAGATTACAATGATAATACTGATGGATGGGGCTGCAGTAACATAGGATTCTTTAAATTATTCTGGTGCTTATTTGAATAATTGTAATAGTCTGGATTGCTTTTTAGAAATCGAGTTACTGAAGTGATTCGAGAAACCGTTTCAGCCCTACTGATGTAATCATCTTAACATTGGATAAGTTTTTAGATTATACCTCTTTTTTTTCTCTCCTATTCAGAAAGATGAGGTGTATTTGAATCTGGTGCTGGACTACGTCCCTGAGACGGTGTATAGGGTGGCTCGGCACTTCAACAAGGCAAAGACCACCATCCCTATCATCTATGTTAAGGTGGGTACACACAAAATTAACGCACACAATCGATGTAATTCTTCAGGATGCATCTGGAAGAATTACATTCTTCTGTTGGAGGCAAGTTTCTGTTAAGGGTTGCAGGTTGTGTCTGTTTGAAAAAGGCCTAGAATGAAAGTTCATATTCTGACTTCCACGGTTTTTCCTGGCTCAGAATGGGCCTTTGGGGGGTGACTATACGCACTGTAGTAAACGTTCGACCCGCGTATAACAGTACAGTTGTAGTCTACGAGTCTGTGTTACCTTATTTGACAGAAATCTGTGCATTTCCTTTTATTTCTGACAATTTTATAAATAATATTATCATTATGCTTAAGTTACTGAAACCCCAATTAAATCTGGTAAAGATTGTTTTTTTTATTGCAACAGTGAAACAGGGGAGGAGTGGGATTTTAAGGGAGAGGGGTGTAATGAGATTGGGAGAGGGGAGGTCACATCCTGCCAGTGCATTTCACCCTCTTCCTATGATGGCTGCTCTTTTGTTTTCGTTTTGCATGCACATTTGTTTAAGTACATTTATTTGAGTTACTGAGGTATTTTGTCAAATAATCACAGATTTCAGTCACAGATAATTTGGATCATTTGATAAAATCAGGAAATTGAGAAATAATAAAAATATATTTGCTGGCTATAACGCAGCACTGTTTGACAGTCTGTGTGGAGAAGTTCACAGACTACAGCTGGCTGACGTTACGATCATTAATATATTGATAGAGAAAAGCAGACACGGTGGAAGTGGACGGAAAAAAGTTGAACGTGCGTTCCCGACTCGGTCCATACAGATCGTGGATCAACCGTGTTCCGTTGCACTACAAGTAAACAGGTGCGTGCGGTGGTTGGCGTTCCGGTGTGTGTGTGCGCGTTTGCAGCCATGTATGTTGGTGTGTCTTGTCTCGACGTGCCCCCGCGATGACCCGTCTGCAGAGGAGCAGGGACAAGTAGCCGCAGCTACATCATACGCGGTTTAGTATAGTTTTAACATGACTGTTGGGATAAATATTTACCGCCATGAAGAGCATTACCCGCGTTTAGCGCTTGTGGGTGTGAGCGGAGCGTCCGGAACCAGTCAAAAGAAACAAACAGTCAATCAGCTGGCTATCCAGCGCGAGCCACAAGTGTAAATGGATGAGAGGGGAGATGACTACTAGAAGTCAGAGACGTCATATTTAAGTTTATGTTCTGCTTGTTCAACAGTCGTTTGATGTATTGATATTTTGTGATTTTCCTTTGGCGTTGGGTAAAACCTCTTTGGGGGGCGCCAAATAATTCTCTATGCAGGAAAAACCCTGACTTCAGTTTGTTAGAGATACTGATTAGATGCATCTGCAATTTAGCTTTATGCTGCATTAATGTCACTTGAGAAGCCTTTTTATCTGTACTGACAAACTGTACTGCGATCATGTGCTATTTTGTAAAACCCGGAGGTCAAACGACTCCACGTGCTCAGTCAGAATGACAGCTGCTTCAGAAGTATGAAGATTATTCTTTGGTTAAGATGTGTGCTTGGTGACTTAAAAAACTGAATTTAAACCGTTTTTCTGTATGAATATTTGACTTTATATCACATCAACTCCTAACTATAGCTGACCACTCCACTCTGAATGAAAGGTCTGTGCTATTTCTCAAATCTTTTGCATTGAATCTTTTGGTTTCTAGCTGCCATACAAGCTCAGTTTTCTTTTTTGGCAATACTGATTTGATTAAAATATGTTGTCCTAGTGCTTTAAGTTGAATTTCCTCAGCCATTGAGGGATCAAATTAATTGGAAGCTGAAGGTAAACTATAGTTCATTAATTGCCTGTGGACGTAAAAAAAAACAAAAAAACCTGTACTTCCCCGTTTGTTTTCCGCAGACAGCTCACTGTGTAAGGATTATGAAAGCAGAAAGAGAACGATTGTCTCATGGGAATCAATCTGTTTTCAATACACTTGGTTCCCTGTCTGAACGGGGGCTCATTTTAGAGACGGTGTTTGTGTGTTTACTGGGTCTGTTGCAGCAGAGAGGACATTATAGCTGTCTCATGGCCCATTTCTCTACCTCAGCCTGCTGCTCCCCTGTGGCTTTGAAATGCACACTGATCTCTCTCTTTTTCTGTCACTCTCACTCCTCCCTCCGTCCTTTAGCGACACACTTCTATCACAGCATGCCTGGGGTCTTCTCTCCCCCCTCCTCCATGTCCCCTTGGTATCATGCTTTTCGCCTTGTCTCTCATTGTTTCCCTCTCCCTTACTTCTCTCTCTTCTCCTCTTTTAAAAATCATCCCTCCGTCTGCCGCCGCTGCATCACAGGGGTAATAATGACGATAATGGTGATCATATCAGTCATTAGTTATTTAAAGATGCTTTCTGACTTGATTCCTCAGATGCATATTGGAGCACTCTTAACTATGCAAGCTATTTTTTATTCTAGAATGACATCATCCAGGCAATGGCATCCAGTTTGTCGACAAATGGCAAACAGAGGGAGAGCAACATTTAGCAAAGTTACTGATTTAAACTTGTTAGAAAGTACCTCTCTATCCTAATGAAGTGTCCTGCCATTTTTAAAATCATTTTCACTTGTACACTAATGCATTTGTCTGTAATTACACCACAAAAATCCTAGTTTGAAGTCAGTGAGCAAAAGTTACTTTCTGCACTCAGAAAATCTGCACATAAAACTGTCCTTTAAATATTGAGTCTAATAATCATCATCCAACTTTGGGCATCATGATGAAGATGATGGGCTGTAGCAGCTAGCTACATACGAGCGTGCACCGTGTCCATCACAAATTCAGAGTAATGGTTGACACACAGGAAGAAAAAAAAAAGCAATCACAGTTGTTGTCTGCACAACTAGGACATGACCAATTCCCGACCTTTTCGGCTCAGTATCCCTCACATTGCAGTCTATGCATGTCTACAAAATAACTAGTCTAACAAAATTAAAGAATTAAGAAATAAAACCTGGATAATATACAAAAGTTTCATAACAGAATTCTATTTTTCCTCTTTGCTATATGATGTATTACATCACCACTTTAAATGTATCTTATGACTGGTCTAAACTACCTGGTTGGAAACAACTGCCTTTCATTTTACACTTCCTGTCCAAATAGCATTTAACTCATGTTACATGTTTTCATGCATGAGTGAATTAAAAAATATTTATATCCCTTTTCACTTTAAGATTTTCTACATCAATATTTTTTTAGATAATGTTTAGTATATTACTGGAAGTTAATTGAAGATGTGATATACACTAGCTATGAACAATAAATGTGGGATAGTAGCCACAGTGAACAATTCACTCAGTGTGCTTTCTAAACCTTTAGTGTGCTGTGTTATTTAGCACCCTGTAGCACACACTCTCACTAGAGCCCCTAGCAACAGTAGCTAGAGATCCATCATCTTATAATAAGAAAGTGTCACTTTTGGAGAAACTGAAATTAACTTTGAAGAATTAATTATTTTGACTTTGTTAAGCCATCCATCTTTTTCTTGCTGATCATCTGAGTCCAGATAGCACCAATTGAATACCTTCATTAGAAATGATTGTTGAATACTACTGAGAATAAAAGTATGTGTTCCTTGATAGTTTTCTATTCTCCTTACATGCGTTATATTGCATTCTATGTTGTGTTCACAAGTCTTATTTTGAAAATCCCCAATTGAACATTGGAGTCAGGAAACAACCCGGGGGTCATGATTCACCTGACTGAGCATGAGGACAGGAAAAATAGAAGACAACAGTGAACTTGTTTGAACTAAAGTGATCTTTGGCTTTTCTTCCTGCTATGAATGATCTCTCTACGTTGTTAAAACCTTTTGTGCATTATGCTCTCTGCCCCCCCTCAGGTGTACATGTACCAGCTGTTCCGCAGTCTGGCTTATATCCATTCCCAGGGCGTGTGTCACAGAGACATTAAGCCTCAGAACCTCCTGGTGGACCCTGAGACAGCGATACTCAAACTCTGTGACTTTGGAAGGTCAGTACCACACTCTGCCTCTAGGAATCTTTGTCTGTCTCTGTCTCAGCGAGATATTAAGGCATATCGATGGACACTTTCCTCCTGAACTATCTGTTTCATACTGCTTTCTTCATCTTCCAGTGCAAAGCAGCTAGTTCGAGGAGAGCCGAATGTGTCCTATATCTGCTCACGGTACTATCGTGCCCCCGAGCTCATCTTTGGTGCCACCGACTACACCTCCAACATCGACATCTGGTCAGCCGGCTGCGTGCTGGCTGAGCTGCTGCTGGGCCAGCCAATCTTCCCTGGGGACAGCGGTGTGGACCAGCTAGTAGAGATCATCAAGGTACAGAAGGAGTGTGGCCCAGAGCCAATTGATGACAAGTCCATAGATGAAAGAGACATGGTGGAAAGTTTAGAATTCCAACTACAGTCACTATGATTTTTGGGTATCACAGATAAAAGAGAAAAGTATGTTTCTTTCTATCCCTCATAACATATCTGTACTTACATTAACATATTACATAAATCAAAGTGCAGATATTTTTACATTAAGGCTAACCCAGAGGACAAAACAAGCTGTGCATTTAAGAAAACAAAATGTTTTCGGTTAAGCCATGCAGAACATACCAATTCTTGTGATGAATATGAATGAATATTGTTTTCACATTTGTTTGTCAGGTCCTGGGCACACCAACAAGGGAGCAGATCAGGGAGATGAACCCAAACTACACAGAGTTCAAATTCCCACAGATCAAAGCACACCCTTGGACAAAGGTATGTGACCACTACTGGAGAATAGCAATAGGATAATTGAATGACGGTATTAACACATAAATGTGAGGTTTTAGAGTTCTTATGATCCCTGAAACAGCTTTTTAATTTTTATTGGTGAGATAGCATGAGAAGCCAGTGACATTCAAGTCAAACAAGAAAAAACATTTACAAAGGAAAAATACATGGAAAGCAATGTCAGCACAGTGACAACGCACAGACAGTGATCTTATCTGATCCTAATTATACTTTACATGTATGGTTATAGATGATTACTACTAATGATGATTGACTCTACATGTTACCGAACATGTAAATATCATCTCCTGTGAATAATTCACATCGAGACTCTATCTGCACCTTGCTGCTCTTGTTTCTTTCATTTTAAAGTTTAGTATTTGTGTCCTGTTGTTCTTTCATTGTAATGTGGAATAAGATGCTATTGCCATTCAATTTCCTCTTCAGGGATTATTAAAGCACTCTTTATCTATCAATAGATCTGTCGATCACTACACTGCTGTATAGAGTGGGTATAGCTTATATAGAGATATGAAGAGATAATTATTTTTATCACTTCCTAGGATAATTAATATGATGTATTTTCCAGACAAACTAAATAGCCAAAGTTAAAGTAGCTCCAGTACATTCTTTTGCATTGATCCGTCCATTATGAGCTGGTTAAGAGATGTATATTCAGGAAGTCAGAAACCGTTCAATCAGCTTGAATCATTATCTCCTTCCTTGCTGTCATCATAGCATTAATAATAATAATGATAATAATAATGGAGATGTCTCAAAGCAAGCTTTGGATTTTCACGAACTCGACTCATCTCTAGAATCATTTGATTCAGAACTCTAAATGTGAATGTCCCTGTCCTTCGTCAGGTGTTTAAGCCTCGCACCCCACCAGAGGCCATTGCTCTCTGCTCTCGGCTGCTGGAATACACGCCAGTGACCAGGCTGTCTCCCCTGGAGGCATGTGCGCACGCCTTCTTCGATGAGCTGCGTCAGCCCAACACCCGCCTGCCCAGCGGACGAGAGCTGCCGCTTTTGTTCAACTTTAGTCCCGTCGGTCAGTCTAACCTCCCAGTCATTCGTTTTTGTCTTTACATTGAATCTTTGATGACCCGTATGTACTGATTGTTGGTCATTTTGTGCCTCAGAGCTGTCTATCCAGCCCCAGTTGAACTCTACACTCATTCCTCCTCACGCTCGTGCACAGACATCGCCTGCCTCACATGGTATGTATGAAAACATAAAAAATATCTGTTTCTCAGGTTGCTGCTGTCTTTTTCATTGTCAGGCTGTTTTGAAGAGGACTTTTATTCATACATATATTTATTGGTCTTATTTACTTGGAGTGCTTGTGAATTCACAAAATAATGAAAAGTAACACTTGAAGTCAAGCGTGCAATGACACAGTGGACAAAAAGGAGTGTGGGTTAAGATATATCTTTTGCATACAGAGTGCCTTTGGGGCTTGTGTAACCCAATCAAAACACAGTTTAACCCTAACAGTAGCCTTTGCTTTACACACATAGTGAAATATTATTAATATTTATCAGAACAGTGATTTCCCTCTGTGGTAACAATTGTGCTCCCTCTCTCCCCCTGCAGAGGGCGGTGTGTCAGACAGTTCCGCCCAGCCCAGCTCAGCACCCGGATCCATCAACAACAGCACCTGAGCATCCATCCCTCTGTCATCCTTTCTTTTTGTCTTCCTCATTTTCCCTTTCTCTCCTCTGCTCTTCTCCCTTTTCCACCTTCCTCCTGGGCTCCAACCCCCCCCTTAAGATAGAGAAGAAATGGCTGTACCACATAGACACTCGGCATTGCTTTTCCCCCTGAATTTCAACTATTTCTGATAGAAAAGTGATTTCTGTGGCTGCTACCTTCTGAGTGGTTTGGGGTTGTTTGGAAGGACATTGAAGAAGCCACACTTGGACATAATATTGGCTGCAGTTCTAAGTCCATGGTGGCACGGGTCTGGCCTGTTGGAGTAAGGAAACTAAGTGTTGGATGAGTTGGGATATGAGGACGAGGGGTGCTACATGTTTTGTGGACTTTCTGTATTCTAATCTAAAGTGATTTTTATCCCTTTTATGTTCCTTTTATTTGTTTTAGCTAATTTTATGTGTGGCTGTGGTGCCATTAAATGGGGTCCTGACTGGCCCAGTATAAGGTATATACTTGTATGGGTTCAAGTGGGGTCCTAAAGTATAAGGCCTCATTATTATTGACAATCATCCTTTAGTAGGGTCACAAATGGCACACTTGTACTGTACTTTGTTTGATCGTACGACACACTGTGTAGACAAGTGGCTTTGCCGTCACTTCCTATCCTAAACTCTACTCTAGAATTGTCAGCCCACTCTGCTTAATGGTTTACAAATTTGAAGACTTGTTTTAAATCTCTATTTGACACAACAGGAAATATTGGCTGATTTTGTTTGTGTCATTTTAGATGAGGGGTGGTTTTAGATTTTATTGCTAAAGGGGGGGCACCGCCGCCCGTCTTTAAAGTTTCTTTTTGATTTTTACCTCCTCAAAATGCCTTTTTATGTAACTGAGAGGAACTTTATACACAGTCTTCAGTTCCTTCAGTATAAGCTCATGTTTTCTTTTATTAAGCTGGAAACCAAGTGTTTAATTTTAATTTTAAAGACATATTGCACATCTTCAAAGGGAATAGAGGGGAAGCAAGGGGCCTGTCAAATGTTCTTTCCAGCTGTTAACATAACTTTACACAGAGGGAGCCATTGGTGAAGGGCTCCAGGTGCTTCAAAACACATTACCTAGCACTGAACCCTGAGAAGTCCTGTCATTAATTATGTCACTTTATGTCGTTTACTCTCATATCAGATTGATTATGTTGAAGTATGACATCAGGACGCTTTGACTGCTCACCTGGCTCGTCATTGTCATTTCAGCTAGTGTTCACATTCATTGTTTGAGGAGAGGAGGACTCTAAATTAATTTAGTTTTGTTTGTAAAGACGATTTGTTGAGAAAGTCTTTGCCCCCTCCCAGACAGACTGCCTGTGATGTTCATATCATGTTCTCTTCTTGTCCTGTGGAGATGGTAGAAACTGATCTTGAATGGCCTGACAGTCCTTTGCCAGCACGGACTTGTTTTCTTTTCGTCCACCACACAAATGTGCATGTTCAGCCCTAGTTGACCACACTATAAGATTTCAGCTAATCTCAGTAATAATCTGACCAGAAATTATGCTTACCTGACAGTTTATGGAGCCCCCCCCCCCCCCCCCCCCCTCCATAT
>NC_083622.1:15524615-15610866 GCF_963584025.1 Labrus mixtus | reverse complement strand
TTTTCCTCCTCCCTTTTTTCACTGCTAAACTGTAAATATCAAGTACCTTTTATTTTATTTTGTTATTTTTGTTATTATTGTTATTATATTGTTGTTCTCGTCATTTTTTTTTTTTTTCTCTAGTAGACCGGCGCAGCAGCTGCCGGACTGTTTATCCTCAGTCGCCAGTCTGTAAATACAATTTCATTTCATTTCAGTCCCCGGTTCAGGAGGGGAAAAACAGAACAAAATGTTTCATTTTTATTGTCTCTCCCTCCATTTCTCTCTTCACTGTATTCCCTTTTCTCCCATCAATGTTGTCATAACTTTTATTTATTGTATTGTTTTTTTTGGGAGGGGCGGGGGGATCGTTTCTTTTCCATCAGGGTGGCAAAATTGTGGGATGTTTTATGTTTGTTTTTTAATTCAGAATTTTAGTCCAGCAATGTCACATGCAAAACAATTTCACATCCAAGATACTGTACTCAAATCCAGATGTTGGTGTGTGTTTTCCAATCATTGGCTGTGTATGTGTGGGGATGCACATGCTAGCCAACAGGTGGAAATCCAGGTTTCCATTTAACTTCAATGTGAAGGGAATGTTACAAGCGTCTGGATCTATGGGGAGGGAGCACGGATCACCCTGTGTGTTTGTTTGAGAGTGTGTGTGTGTGTGTGTGTGTGTGTGTGTGTGGAGGAGGAAAGGGGAAATAATGAATCTGTCCATTGTCATGTATCATCTCCTGTGTCCGACCGTCTTCTGTTTCCTCTCACCATGTGTAGTATGAGTGTAACGGGTCCCACTTGTTAGGAGAGCATGTTTGCTTCACAGATCCTGGGGGAGTTTCTCGAGCACAGCTGCAGGGAATGTATGTGTGTCTGTGTGTGTGCGCTGGCAGAACGTGGACATAATTCTCCTGACTCTCCTCAATGAAGAGCTGACTATATGTGCTATTTTAATGTTTTTGGTTTTTCCATCTTCCGATCTGTCACACTTTTTTTTTTCTTCATTTGATGTGACCCTGCTCTTTTATCGCCCTTGTCTGAGGGTTACATGTCATTGTTGGGGAACAGAACGGTTGGATAAAGGAAATGATAAAGAGAGAGGGATGGAGGGAGAGAGTCAGTTTTTGTTTGTTGGTATAAATAATTAAACTCATTAATAAAGTGATGAAACTGTGCCTGTCTCACATTCATGTCTTAATTGTACTTAAATTAGTCATGTTTACATAATCGCAGGGGGGGAGAAAGTCACAATGACATTGGAACTGCATGTTTATTGATTGTTTGCTCTGTAAACAAAGAAGATGACAAGTTATTTGAAGTACACCTTACCAATGCACCTTAAAGTCTCTTCAGATTACCAACCCACGAATGCAGATGACTGCCTTACAGCTGCAGGTTCGAGGTTATTTCAATGATCATTTGCATTGTAAAAATGCACCAATGAACACAATTTAGCTGGTGCAATAAGGAGCCTTGAGGTTCCCTCTTATTGTTTAGGAGGCCTCGTACGAAGACAATCTCCTATATCAACAAATTCTAACTACAAGGCCGGAAAAAGCAAATATTTTTATCCTCTTACGCTTCACTCAATAAATTTGGTTTCTTCAATAACAGGGAAACAAAGGTAAAATAAATGTAAATGTAGTCTTATTTAATCTGCGGCATTTGACTTTTTTGTCATTGCACATTTACTTTGAATGAAATAATCTGAGAAGCTAAGAGTCACCTAAAAAACAATGGAAGGTTTCCTGATTTAATACTTTGAGTGGTGATACTTAAAAACACAATGTTTTCAATGTCAGGCGAGATGATCCACTATGATTTTCAGTGTTAAAAATAAGTTAATCAAAGTATGAACTGAGGGGAATTATTCCACATTTAAAGGCAAGACAAGAGTGGCTAAACCTGATTAACTTATATTTATAATAAATTATTAATATCAGTAGAATTAATCTTTCATGAATTTGACAACATTCAGACCATAAAAGATGTTCCTAATAACACTTCTTATCAGGGACATTCGCCTATTACCGTTCATTCCACATTCCGTTCATTAACAGAACTTATCCCCACAGAGAAAAATAAAATCTAATATTCCTCTTTCTATCTTGGTGATAGCCACTGTTCAGGGTATTACACAGCTGGGTCATAATGGTGTGTTTATAGAAATGTGTAGGGTTGGCTTAGGCTGTGGTGTCGGGGCCCCAGCGATGTCTTTTCATGGCGCCCTGAACTCCTGGTTACGCCCCTGCTTACATTGTTTCTAGGCATCTTTTCAATGATACATTTACATATCTTTCTCCTAGAAATGCTTTTAAGAAGCCAAATGCACTGAATACAAAGCAGAACACATTGAATGATCTTTAGTGTTGAATTTTGAATTTACGGAAAAAACTAACTATTCAAGCGTCAGTCATAGAGTTGACTTTGGCTTTGAATGAAACCTTTTTCATGGATGGATTCATGAAAAGAAGCTGTAGTTTTGCTCTGCAGTGAAGTCGGGAGGATCAGTGGACTCCAGAAAAGACTAGTTGGAGCATGACGAAATCAGAACAGTTGTCATGGGAACCATGCTATTGCAAATGTTTTTGACCTTGACTGAGGAAACTGTGGACCTCCACAGTTAGATGGAGGGTTCATGGATAATGATCATGCTGTTATTCATACTTTTTTTTGTGGTGTATTTAATGAATCTATCAAGATATCTGATCATCACGTTGAAACCAGGTCTCATTTAGCCCCATGACTATAAGGACCACCAGCACCCTTCATCCACAAAGGAAAATATTTTCATGCCCGCTTAATAAGGATCAACAAGGGATCTCGCACAGTGGCCTCATTAAGTCAATGCAGTGAAATAATGGATGCACTGTACTGTGCTATTGTACTAAGCTAAGGGCACATGTCCAATACCTTTTTGCGACATGAATCATAAGTAACATTTTTTATGCAGCTACTCTTTTCCTAACTGATACAGATCTATAAATGATCTTTAAATAAAACCATTTCCAACTATATTGAAGAATTTGTAATAGTAAAACCTTTCAAAATTACACCAAGCATTGTTTTCTGCATTATATGTTCTTAAACCACTAACTCCCCCCCTACATTACTTCTTCATTGTACTGTCCCCGTCGTTCTTTGTTTTGTTTTATGTTTTTGTCAAAGCGTCTTTGAGTTTTTAGAAAAGCGCTACATAAAACTAATGTATTATTATTATTATTATTATTAGTAAAGGTTTAATATTGGTGCATGCAAGAAAAAATAAAATCATTCTGTGGGAGATCGCTACCCGACAAGACAGCCCTCCTCTCCGGGGACCTGCGGCCTCTGAACCATCGCCTTCAATAAAAATCATGGCTGCAGTCGTCAACATGGTGATATGATATGTCAGGGTTGAATAATGTTATTCCACTGTGTGCCGACAGCACGGCTTCTGTGGAGCTGGAGTGGCCCTGGCTCCTCTGGCTCAATGCCCAGCTGGCCCTTTAATACCATTTGGAGTTGGGGTTAAGCAGTCTGGAGGAGCTGCTGATCTTCCCAATCAGCCAATGGGGGGCACATAGGGGCACTGTGTAATTCTGGGAAATGTGAAGTGGGCTAGTCTATACTTTTCCTGACCTCTGTAAATAACACTTGATGCACCTGCCCGCACTCACTCTGTGGAGTGTCAATCTGATAAGTGTATAGCTATATAGTGTATATTTAGTAAACCCCTGTGGATATTCGAGTGCACCCAAAGTCATTTGAGACAGTTATAGATGTCAGTGTATTAAAAAAAAAGAAAAACAAACAAACAACGCATAATTAAGGACTGCTGCAAAAAAAATCTGATTGTGGTCAATTTCCCCGGTAAACAATGTGTCTCATCAGGAAATGCGGGTTAATTTTGCTTAAAATACATTCTTAATTTGTAAGTATAAGCCTTATGTCATGCATACCATATTCACATTTCATTCTGCTGCAGGTAATCAAACGTATCAAGACCACATACAGATTGTTATTGTCCCATCATTACCAAAGGTGTAAGTTCTGCATTATGTTACATTAATGCTCAATATTGGATAAGCTTTGGTAAACTAGGCAACATGACAAGCTTGTTTGACTCCAATTTTGTGTATATAAGAATTAGTTGCAGCTAATAACACAAACAGCTGGTTGGTTTTAACGTCTCACGTGATAAGATTTCAAGGACAAATCATTTAATGTACAGTACTCAAAGTCGTATTTGTATTTGTTTGGTTGCCTATTGTCTAAGCAGGTTATTCATTGCTCCTGCCTCTGTTAGATCTTCTTTCTCATCAATTTATACAAAGTAACTTGTTTCAAAAATTCAAATTCTAAGCAGAGAAGGGGAAAGCTCTTGGAAGTGTGGCTGCTCTGGGCTCCAGATTATTAATAAGTATATCATGTTTGACTGTTTTTAAAAGTATGCATTTTGATTTTGTACCTGCAAGAGGGCTGAGTTTATTTGAACAATTCAATCTAGTTTATTTATTGTAATCTCTAATGCATCCTGTCAAGTGACATATTGAGTGTGCCATATTTACAAGGTAACTTGAAATGTCAGTTAAATGTGAGTACAACAGTAAAATAAGACAGTGTTACCCTCTTAGATGCAGTAAAGATAATAATCATTTCTGATTGACCTGCTGCAGCCCTCGCGCGCTCTTGGATTACAAACTTCCCTGTTGTTATGTGAAATCGAACCTTATTGGTGAATGGAGTGATCGTAACAGCCAATCAGATCGCGCCTTCTAACATGTAGAAAAACTGAAGTTGTTGTCCTATTTCCTCGACGGGAAATGTCTGAGGACGGTGAGTTATACTGAATTAATTTTAATTATTTTGTATGAACGATACTTTTTTGGTGACATAATGCGCGCTGGTATGTGTGTACGGAGGATTTCAACGGGGGGAGACAGCTAATGTTAACTTTAAGTCCGTCGCCGCCATTATACCACCGAAGAAGCATATCCCGCCCTCCTTCTTCGGTCGTTTCTTCTTCTTCTCCTTAATACTAAAAAGTAGATCACTGGTCCAGCTTGTAAAAGGAGGTTTAGTCGCTAGCAAGTTGCCCGTCATCTTTGAATGATTCACCGGTTATTACATTAGCTTTCAGAGTTAGCAGGATAAATTGCTTGACACCACGCTGGTGCAACGTTAGCCGCGTTGCTAGACAGACGGCCATCGTTGCACGTTAGCAACAGAGTACTGGTTAAAGATAATACAGCTGCCTAGCTCACTGCTAACCGCTAGCTTCGGCTAGTGTTAGCTGTGTGTTTCTGCTTTTGTCAGACCCAAAGTTAAACAGTCCAAGGGGCTAAACACGAGTTATACGGTATATTATCGTCCTTGTGACATCAAGAGTCCGCATTAAACTGACATTGTCCCTACTGTTAACCCAAAAAAGTACTGACTAATGTAAGGATATCCACTATTATGAAAGGCATGTTGTGATATTCATTTTACTGAAGTGTTTGTCTAATTCAAGTGGGAGGATTGTGATATAGATTTATAAAAAAAACAACCAATCATGCAGTGACTGGTTAAGGCAGATGCAGGCCACCTCACATCTGATCCTTTAAAGTTACTGAGACTGAGCTGTTGCACAAAACAGGTGATATTTGTCATTTGCAGCATGTCAGTATAAGTTTCTGTTGTTGAAAAGGATACAAACCAGACATTCATCTCAACAGGGGGAAGTGGGAGTGGGTCACTAATAGTTTGCATATTACATTTGTAGCAAACGATCAATAAAGCTTATTACTAGTGATCATTTAACTCCATTGTTGTCCATTACATGTTGAAAAGCCACATTGCTGAACTTGGAAACATTCTGTATTTTAGAAGAGTTAAAGTAACTAGTTTTTTTTTTTTTGCGAGTCAATAACACATAAATCACTTCTTCACAAAATCTACATCACAGCAAATAAGAGAATCTAAGAAAGCATTGTATCAATACTGTAAAAAACGTATTGTGTCTGAAATTGTTGAGTGAAATTATGACAAAAGAATAGGAAACCAAACACATTGAAAATGTGATTAAGAAAGGTGTAAATACTAACACCAATGCTTTATAGGATAACAAGTATGATAATCTAGTAAAAATAACCAGATTACGATACAGCCGGAGGGTCGACTGTTCAAGTCTGGTAGAGGACTAAGAGTGGAACTTGGTCTGGTAGCTGGAGAGGTGACAGTTCACTTCCTGGGCACTGCTGAGGTGCCCTTGAACAGAGCACTGATCCCCCTACTACTTGATTGCTCTTTTGTGCGCATGACATCTCTCCATTGGTGCATGTGTGTGTAGCATGACTCCACATACAACAGAGGGAAAAATAGAAATTTCCCTTGGGAATAAATAGTACTTATTTTTACTCAGGTTTGAATAACGTTTGCTTCAATATACAGTTCCTCCTAGCTGTTCCTTGCCCTAATTTGTTAGGGCAAGGAAGATACCTTAAAAAACAACAACTTCTCATATATGACCAATCATGATAGAGTTGCATCTTAAATGAAAACAATTATATCTGGGGTTGAGGGTCACAGTTAGACTTGGGAAATTGGAAATCAGTGAGCGAAAGACTAATAGCAACTTTTCAAGGGCTGCATCAACAATACCTAAGCTATAGATTAGTTTCTTTAAGTAGCTCTGTCCTCTCTTTTATTAATGAACTATAATCAATTAGGAGTTGTGTCACGTTGATGCCTTTGAGGTATTGATGTGTTTCTTTCAGCAGCCTTTTTCTGACTGCTTCTCTTGAAAAATGCCTTAACTAAGCTCAGCCATCAATACGTCTTGTACATTCATGTTGATACCGCAACGGTATAATGTTCTTGTCCCAGTCTGTGATTTCACCTTTGCGTTTCAGCATTGCGGAAGCATGGCACAGCAGGAGTCCCACATACACACACAGTCAGATGTGCACAAACACAGCACTGGTTCTCTCTCTCTCCCCCCCACCCTCTGGCTCTGCTGGTACTGCCTCACCTCTGAAAGGCCTCTGTTACAACCTTCGAAGGCGGTACAGAGGGGGATCACGTAGCCGCCACCCCCGGTGCCTCTGTGACATTCAGATTGAAGGCGAAACATTACAGGGACGTAAATATGGCGCCTTGAAACAGCAGTCTGAATAGGGTTGTACTGCACTGTAATGTTGGATTGGTATTCAGTGATTTATAAGGAATGTATTTAGAATTTTTAGTAACGTTCAGAGGCACCATGAGCCAGACCTCACTTGCAGTGGGTCCAGTACAGCACAAGCACATCTAATTGATGTTGAAGCTAACCGTTGACTTGGCGCACAAAATGAAAGAGAATGTGAGAGACTTGGCAGTGTCTCCACCTGAGCAGCACTCCACATGGTCAAAATAACAATTAGCACAGACTCAGTGCATGGTGAGTCATCTTGGCAGACCCAAAGTTAGCCTCATGGCACTTGTGTTCAAGCTGTTGCCTTGATAATATATGCAGGCCCATCTTTTCATCAGGAGAGGGCAATGTTCACAATCTAAACTCAAATGTAATGCACTGCTAGTTAGGCATCTGCAAAAGGCTCACGTTGTGATATAACTTTCATATTCAAAGCATGCTGAGATTGTGCACTGTTTCACCTTTATCCAAATCAGTTTTGCATTGCTGCGTTTCTAATGAAATGTTTTTCATTTCGTATCCCCTGGCAGCCATGGAGAGTTCTTCGGTGTACATGTGCTTCCCCTGCTACCAGGAGTTTAACACACTGGAGGAGGTACTTGAGCACCAGTTGACGTGCACTGCTGAGGATGAACAGCCAGACACATTGGGAGCCACCCCCATCACCGTTCCAGTGCTACAGACTGAGGTAAATACTAGTTAACAAGACCCCATTTTAACATGTTTTGTGCACAGGTGTTTTGAGTGCAGGATCTCAAGTTAAGCTGTGCCATGTTCACGCTGTGACCATGTGGCCATGTAGCAGAATGATCCCATGAAAGCCTCTGAATCATATCATGAGATTGACTTTGAAGTTATAAGCACAACTTTAGTCATAAATTGACAGTGTACAGCTACTCATCATAGTAATAGTGACCTTGATCAGAGCACTTAACATTGAGTTGTTTGTTATGATTTATTGACTCACTTCAAGGCATTGCTGTGTATTCAGACCTAAATTAGGTGTGAGCTGATGTCCTATTTTTATCTAGCCTTCCCTCATTGGTTTTAATGGGCTAGACAAGATAATAGTAACACCTGTCAGTATACTGCAGTACAATATAACAGCGTCACAAACTGCAGCCTTCAAAACGACCATGCTGTTGATCAACACCACAGTGTCGAGAACACTCTAACCTTCATGAAGGTTTGAGATTTAGCTAGGTGTCCCCCCATTAAAAACTAGCAGGTTTTTTATTTTTTACTTACAAATCCTTATTTTTTGTCATTGTTGATTGACATGGCTCTTATTCTGTTTTAACCTTTATTTAACAAATTAAAGACAAACTTGAGCAGACAGCAAAGTAAATATATTGCTACTGGCTATGACAACTGTCTCTGGCTAATAAAGAGTAAACACCTTATCAGTTGAGATGTATAAACATTAAAACAACAATTATAAGCAAATATGTGTTGTAATAGTGCTAAATCAGCCTTTAACCCCCGCCCCCCCAGAAAGAAAACGATATGGAAGACTTGACATGATCTGTAATCCATGCTTTAACAACAACTTGTGCACATGATACTGGTAAATGTACTTTTAACAAATGTCAGTTACTAACTCATTGCATTCGTACATCTGTCAGACCTCCTCATAAATTGGCAATATCTGTGCAGAAAGGCTACCAATTATTCAAAGGATTTTTTTCAGGTACTTAAGCTCTACCTTGATCTGCTTTCTGTGTAGCGTAATGGCAAAATAACACATTAGCACTTTGGTTTATATCAGAGTAATGAGTCACTAGTGGAGCAAATAGGTGTAATGAGTGAAAATGTGGTCGATCTAAAAATGGCTTCATTATGGAGTGTTGGACTTTAAAGTCAGTTTTTATAATGTCGGGCCAGAGACTGAACATGAGACAGTGTGTGTTTTTGCATTTGCATAATCTCTGATCTGGCATATATCAAGCATATCAGAGTTATTAGAGCTCTGTCCTGAATGTGTTGATGCATACAAGATGATCATATGAGTGCAATAGCAGCAAGGGTAAATAAATACAAACCTTCATGTTCTATGCACACAGGTTCATGTGACTTTATTTGTACCTGTAGGTAGATTTGTTTCCAGCCAGCAAGATCGACATCCATTTTGACAAACCGATTACAAAACAGATGTTAGAATAAACAACACATTAGAGGAAAGGAGAACAATTAAAACGAGTAAAACATGACAAGAACTTAAAAAATTATAAAAGTACTCAAGTTCCACCAATCAGGACATAAGGAAGAGAGAAGTCTCAACTGATAATGTTCAATTAAAAACAAAAATAGATAATCTCTTCAGGCAGGGTAAAAATCAGTTTTGACCATAAATGAATAAATAAAAGTACATGTGCAAATATATAGCTTTGTTCTGCACCTTGGGACTAAATGCCTCCACCCAGAGGAAAGAAGGTGACTAGGGCTGTGCAAAGGGCGGGAATCATCATTTCAAATTGAGGTAGCTATCTGCTGCAACTGTCTCGTTTGCAGGGACAGAGCTGTGACTCACCAATCAGACGACTGGCGCATTTAACAATCTGATCTCTCTATAATTTCTCTCTGCAGTGCAGTTAAAGAGAAGGGATTGCTAGAAAGAAGTAAATAAGGCAACATGCCGTATAAGTGTCTGGATTTATGTTCAAGAGAAGAGAAGAGAGAAAAATATTTAAAATCTTTCCCTTTTTAGTCTTTTTCTCTCTGTGTACTAAATGTATTCTCTGGTATGTAAATTCAGCTGTTTTTCTATTGATTTCTATACTAGTGAAATTCAGAGGTCTGAAGATTTCTGTATTTTCTTTGCATTATGTGTCCTGTTAGGAAAATCTATTCTTTTGGGATGAATTTCAACAATAAGCTGAACTCTATTGATTTTGAGGTCTAGGAAGACACAATTTGAATAACAAAGTTAGAAAGTTGTATAATAGGCTGAGTTATTGTGTTTAACTTTGAAATATTTAGCTGAGTTTTTCTTTTAGCCTTCCCATGACAGCTTCAGAGACCCTCGGGGTTAAAAGCAGTCTTTGGCCCTCATTTAGCAGCAGGGCACGGCTGTCTGAGCTTGTGCCCAGACTTCCATCGTTACAGTCTTCAACACACGTCCATAAAGCCCAGCGATACTCATGACAGACAAATTGCATCCTGAGTTGCCAGCGGGGAGAGGAGCATGAGAAATGCATCAGTCAGTGCCGTACTTTCTCTTGATGGATGGCTCATCGGCCTCCTTATAGATGAAACAGCTGGAGAAACACTATAAAACTTGGGTACCTTATGGCCTTCTGGCTTTCACTTTGCCATAAGCCTGTTCATTGCAAACATTTTCGCTTCATTAGATAGATTAGCATAACTTCTGTATATTTGATTTGACTTTGCAATAAAACACGGGCTGTTTATGTCTACATAAAGCTCTTGAACATTTTCTTCTAGTTCTGTCTGATGTGCAGGTGGAATGCAGAGAACAGTAATAGGAAAGGACAATTTGATAACAGGTAGTGCTTAAGGGCAACTTGTTTCTGTTCTCTTGTGTCTGCAAATGAGAGGATCAAACTCGAAAGTAGATTGTTACAGCAATTTCCTCACTATACTTTCCTCTTAATGAGTCCTATTCAGCTTCTCCACTGATTTTGTTGGTAGGGCACCTTGCTTTTAACAAACATATGCTCCCCTTCTCCCCATTCCCAATGTGAACTTAGTGTGACTCGTCTGCCTCATCAACATAATAACATAGAAGCTCTCGAAAAATAGTGGAGTAATTTGGTATTCAAATTCCCAAAGGCTGTTGTCTGAAAGCTTAAATGAATTTTCTTAGTTTTAAAGTAGTATCTGATAGTAGAATAATTGTTTTATCATCTCAACTGTGGGGTCAATGGTTGTTGAGCTAGCAGTTCGTTTATTCTTATTTGTTGACTTGAAGTCTATCAATTTAATTGAGTCTCATGACTCTTGCTAGCAGCTTGCTACTTGGGTTGGGTCAGTGATTCCCAAAGTGGGGCACCGGACCCCTAGGGTGGGCCTCGAGTTATGAAAGAGGGGGCCCAGCATGGCTTAACAAAAACCATGCACACTGTTTTATAAACAGTGCTAGCAAAGCATGTGAACTTAAAATAAATGTAAGGCTGAAAATGAATCTACACCAGACGTCACACATTTGGAAGTTTTATGTCACAGTATCACTCTGTTTTTTTTCTCCAGTTTGTTGTCAGACACTGAATTGCTGTTCCCTACTTTTTAAAGCAAATGTTTCAGATAAATTCAAAAAATATAAACAAAAGAGTGTGACTGATGACTGACGTTTTCTGACCGCAGGAACTTTTTCAAAGATCTAGAAACTGGTGGAACGCTCCCCCTTTTTTATTGATTCTGCACCACAGGAACTGTGAACTATTTTAGTTCCTAGAACCCCGTTTAGAGGAACCATTTTAGCTCCACAGTAGGTGCCATGGCGATGTGAATGCAGACAGAAAAAAAGTCCCCATGGTGTTCAGGTCTCAGGGAACTCTCTGGAGGATAGTTCCTCTTCAGAAAGTCCCCAGAACAGTTTGGTCGAAAAACACATATAGTGTGATTTGTGTATGTCAATCTAATTTATGTGTGTGGTGAGGGGTGAAAATATTTTTAACTGCCAAAATGGGGTCCAGCTGAAATGTTTGGGGCCCCATGGTTTGGAGGATTTATCAGGAATTGGCAAATATTCTTGTATTGGGCGTCCAAACCTGCTTATTTTGTAAACAGACACGATGAATTAAAAAGAACTAATGACAAAAAACATCTGAATCCTCCCAGTATGTATCACACTAAAATAAAAATGCCCCATATCGCATAGTCACTAAAGCAAATGTACTAAATGTACAAAGCATGTTGTCGAGCACATATGACAGACGCAATCCTCAGTGTGTGGCGTTAGTAGATCAGCTTGCACATTTATTTGAGGCTGATACAAAATGTATTCATGATCATGTAAACCTTTACTAAATCAGGCCCATTGTGTGTACTGGTGTTGTGACCAATGAAACTTTTACGTCCCTCCATTCTGAACCTTTTCATCCAGCTACTATACTCTGCTAGCAGCTTAAAGAGAACTTAAACATAAAATGTATTAAAGCATACATTCATGTTAATGTAATCACAATGCTTTTGAAATGAGACAGAGAGGGTGTCTTCAGAATCTCCATTACTGACAGCTTAAACAAACTCCCAAAGATCATAAGAGTAAGTGAGACCGACTGAACTGTTATGATTGAGGCTGTTTCAGACATCTTCTCCTCGACCTTGATCTCCTGTTTTTATCTTCCAGTTGGATTGAGGGAACAAAGGTAAAACCCCACAGAATGACCCTCTCAACCCTAGTGGGCCTTTGATAGTTATCAGCCAGACTGAGGCCTTATCTTTGTCTGTCTGGAGCTCTCAGAGGTAGTTTGGCTCTAAATGCATGCTGCTCTAATTGACCTCAGTACCCCAACACTTAATTTTCATCCCTCGTCTGCCAGAAGGAATAAAACAAATTAAAAATACTGCAGGATGAACTACCTACTCTATTTGGCTTTGATTAGTGTTAAGATTAGTATTTTTTTCATCATTGTCAACAGAACGAATTAAACTAACTGTTTTCTTCTTTTATATTCTCTATTGTCTTTGCAGCAACAGTTGATAGATATATCAAGGACAGTTGCAGTCCCACAGATTCAAGTCCACGAAGCTCAATCCTCTGAGCAGTCTGTTAGTAATGTACTCCAGCAGGCTGCAGATAGTGCAAAAGTGACATCAGACAAGCCCAGAATCCTCTATCAATGTGGGGACTGTGATGAACTCTTCAAGTCCTTGGACCTGTGGCAGCAACACCGTAAAGAAGAGACGTGTCTGCAGTCTGGGAGCAAGTCAAAACCTGATTCACAACCTGAGCCAGAGCCTATTGCATCTCAGAGCACAGATTCAACTTTAAATCCAGAAGATTCTTCTCTCCTGCAGAGTGAAACAAGTCCAGGTCTTCAACCAGAACCAGTGGATCCGCCAATTGAAGAGGAAGAGTGTCAGCAAGTTCCAGAAACTGCGGCTCACTCAGATCAGTGCTCTGATCCTCCTGTTTCTGAGGTGGCCGCTTCAACCTCTAATCCAGAGGAGTCGTCTCCCAAGAGGAGGGGGGCAAACAAAAAGCCAAAGCCTGAACCTGTGCTCCTGTGTGTAGACTGTGGCTCGTGCTTTGGCCTGGTGTCTGAACTAGTGGCCCACCGTAAGACCCAACACGGCTTTGAGGAAGCTCTTCACCGCTGCTCTGTGTGTGGAGAGAGTTTCCTAAACACCACCCTTTTTCTCTATCACCGCAAGCAACACAGGCAGAAAGGTGAGGAAAAGGTGGTAGTGGTTCCTGAAGAGGTAACAGAGGAAGTTTGTCCCCAGAGCAATGGGACCAATGAGCAGGAACAGGACGCCACTCCCAGCAGTGTTACTGTCACCTCTAGTTTCCCAAAGCCTGAGTTGTTCATGTGCACCCAGTGTGGGGATAGCTTTAGCGATGACGGAGGGCTGGTCTCCCATCGGAAGCAGAAGCATAACCTGACGGGGCCACTACACACTTGTCTCCAGTGTGGAGAGAGCTTTATGAACACCACCCACTATCTGTACCATCGTCGGCTGCATGGCCTCACAACGGGGGCAGAGGTGGGGGATGCTGAAACTGGTGATGACACAGCCATTGCTAGTTCCCAAGATACCCAAAAGCGGCTGCTTTCCCCTTCTGCCTCTGCTAGTGAATCAGGTTCACCCCTCCCTAAGAGAAGCAAGCCAACTTTCAGGATCCTGAGTGGTGTGAATGCACTCAAAGGTAAGTTAAAATATGAGTCTTGAAGCTCATATAGGATTAATAAGGCACAGTGTTTTGGTCTTTTATTACCGGTAGCTGTTTTTTTTTTCTGTTGTAAGGAAACAAAAGTTCAGGGACCAAAGAAGAATTAGAAGGCAACACTGCAGCAGACTCAGACAACACCAATCATCCTCCACCTGCCAAGCTGCTGCAGGACTGGGCTCGCACACCACTACCCCACGTTTGCCCCTACTGTGGCAAAACCTTCACCCGGCGTGTCTTCCTCCGCACTCATGTCTTCAGCCACACGGGAGAGAAACTCTTTACATGCAAGGTGCCAGTCAGAATTTAATCAACTTGTGTCCTCTCTTGAGTTTGAAGGATAATCTCCTTTGATGTAAATGTCATTTATGTCATGTAGCTGACATTTACGAGATGATGTAATTCTTTTGAAGTGGGTTAGGTTTGAGGCAGGCACAATTTGAACCTGTAGCCTCATTATATTTGACACATTTTTAAGTGTATATGCAAAATGGAAATACTGTGAGCATAAAGCTATACACCACGTTACATATCCTGATTATTGTTGTCATGTAGGTGTGCACGAAGTCCTTCACTAACTCCCAGAGCCTGCTACGCCACAGCATGAGCCACACCGGAAACAGGCCCTACAGCTGTGATGTTTGTGGCAAAAACTTCTCCCAGGCAGCCACCTTGAAGAGACACCAACGCATTCACACGTCAACACAGCCCAGGCGCAAGCGTGGACGCAAACCGGTACAGACCATTACATTTTTTTTTTTTTTTTCATGATTCTCAAATTGAAGGCCACAAAAAAATGCATCTTAACATCTCAGATGTAGCCAGTTATTTTGTTAGTCATTTTCAAGTTTTTTAATGTAGTCTATCCTATTTTGACTCCTAAACCTTAGATTACTTCTGCAGAATAGAATATTTGAGGTTAATAGCTAGATTTGAACTCCTTTTAATTGACAATAAGTGTTGTGTCTCTCAAAGCAGGTGTGTACTTTGGACAATGAGGGAGCTGCTCATCTCTTCGCTTGTCCTCACTGCCCATCAAGATTTAACACGGAGGATCAGCTGAACCATCACAAGTAATGACACAACAATAACACTTTACTTAATAGTTGTGTAGCTTTGCTTACTTGCACAAGTGTAAGTGGAGTTGACTAACACCCATCTAACAAATATCCTGCACAACAACTACTAACAAGTAATTATATCCAACCTTGTTTACTGAGTAAATATATCACAATTTTGGTTCCAAACAGAGCCTGATACATGATTCAGCTAAATGTCTCCCGCTCAAGGAGATGCAGTATCTGAACTATGTCCGACTACAGAGAAAGACCTTTAAGCTGTGTAGCAAATGTGCTGACATAGATGTCTGAGTTCCATTGAGCCTCTGACACTTATGATTGACAGACATGGGGCAAGGAAATTAAGATGATAACAATAACCCTGCACAGGAGTGAGCCTGTTCCTGTCCTCCCTGGCTGAGCAAAGGGGAGCGGATATACTGTGTTTATTTGTATTTTATTGGCCTTGGCTTAAGCACATTGGATGTCAAATAAAACCGCCTCAGTAAGGTTAAAGCACTGACTTTAGGCTATTCTGTGTTTAAATGTCTGCTTTTTTTGTACCAGCCGGATATTGATCCACATATCCATGTGCACATTGTACAATTAAATCGTTAAGCTGGCATTTGCCCGTTAGTGTATTGTAAATCCAATCTTCAGCAGACCTCAAAGCAGAAAAAGTCAGACACAGTCTGAACCCCCAAAATGTTACACTGTTCAAATACTTTAAGACTTGACAAAACCAGCTGTTCCTGAGACTAGAGATGACCTAATCTGATACCAAGATCAGACGGTGGTTCAATACTCAATCTAATAGATGGACCGGCTATCCATAACAGTTTGGCCAATTTGGGGCCAATCTATTAATTTTAGTACTATGTTTATGCCTACGTGCATGAACAGTCAGCAGCTCACTAAACTGCTACTTAGCTCTAAGTAAGAAGGGAGGAGATTAAGTTAGAACTCTCTGGATGTATTGTATCATGTTTGCTATGCTAACATGTTTTACAGCTACTTGCAGTTTCTGTGAACCAAGTGTTTTGAAGGACTGTGGTATCACTGCAAATATAACACAAATAAATCTTGAGGCCCTGCACACTGAAGTACAAATCACAATCACACATAAGCATATGTACTTGGTATGGGCTGATATTGAAAGCAATAGTATATCAGTCAGTAATAGCAGTACTCTCTGTATATCTTCAACTTCAAGTTTATTTGTCCCTTAAGGGCGATTGGTTTTGCGGCAAGGCAGAACAAGACAGTAAAAAGACAAAAGTACATTCTAAAAGCCAACACGGTAAAAATGCAAAAGTCACTGAATATAGCAGCCTTCGAGAAACAACTGAGATCATTAACTGAGGCTCTTAGCTGCTTTCATTAAAATAAAGTGCAGAGTCAACATGAAATATAAACAGCTCACTGTTAAATATGCATCACTGGTAATAAGATCTGAAAATGCAAGAGAGGTAAAGTCCGATTAATGCATCTCTACAGGAAACCAGTGGACGACTGTCTAGTCTGTCACACTTGTTTGGGCCTGAGTACGAACCGATGGGGTGCGAGGACCCTATTGAAACTGAAGAGTTGAGCTTTTATCCAAAGAGTGTCCTAAAAAATATTTGACAGCCTCAAATTGATTGTTTTTCCCCAAAATGGTTAAAACCTTAACATGTGCATATTGGGGGAAATAAAACTAAGGCAGCCATTGTTTATGGTGCAGGGTGAGTCCACTAGAGGGTGCTAGGGAGAGAAATGCTGTGTGAACTCTGTAGTTGTTAACCTTACCAAGTGCGTTCCATGCCTTTCTTGCACAACTAATGCTGCTTTGGATGGTGGAAAACTCTGCTCTCTGACAAAAAGTGAACGGGCAGAATATAGAAAGGTCGAATAAAAGAGCTGTTACATACTTGCCACATCCTCTGATAGTTTTTTTCTTCTTTTTTTTTGTCAGTGAAATTGGTGAATGATTGCTGTAGGAACGTTAAGAGAATTTTAAGAGGTACAAAATTATACAAAAACAATTATCAGATGGGTTTCCCACCCTTACTTTAAGTCAAGATTTACCAACAAGTTTTTTTTCAGAGCTTTCAATATGCGTTTCAGTCTTCACTGGTCGATTGAGTTTGCTCATACATCTCTGCTAAGGCATACTTGGGATAGGATTATTTGGGTATATTAAGACTGAACTTTCAGCTCAACAAAGATTGTCGGTTTCCTCTTTTTGTTGAGGAATACTGTGTATATGCATACTGTGTCATCTCTGCATATTAAAGAACATCTGGCTGGGGAGTGGAGGTGACCCTGACAGATGTTTTAATCCCCGTGACTGCTTCAGGGTCAGCTGTCCACAAATCATTGATTTCTCTTGTCCATTTAACAGGGAGGAGAAACATCCTGGCCTCTTGTGAAGGCCTTCAGAGGGCCTTGCACATCACCTCTAACCCTCTGCTTTTCTTTCAGTGACTGGGGTTGTTAGGTTATTTTTCTTCTAACTTTGACTGTGGCAGTCTGATATGATATCTGGAATATAATACATGTACTTTTGTAGGGATACAACATTTAGTGAATCATCATGTCATAAGCTGTGTTTTGTCTGATTATGAGTAGCTTCCAAAAGAGCAAGTACTGTACATTTTCTATACAGTGAAAGCTGGGCTGATGCAGCATTAGGTGAAACATCCTAACACTTCTCTCCTCCCCTAAGGCTATATCCAGAGTAATGTTAAGCAATGGATAAATATAGTCTTTCATGTCCTGACTCTGACTCCTCCTAGTTCACTGCTGTGCTTTTATCTCCAGTGGTTATACACTCAGCTAATACCCCTTGTTTAACCTAAAGCACAGCTAAGCACATACTTGCTGGTAATCCTCCTACGAGTCACCTATAGGGTCGCAGATTCAAACCAAACCATGACTATACCTTACAACCCTATTTACTTGTTATAACTCTTTGTATTGGAACTTATACATAATTGTTTAATTTTATTGTTTGTATAGAGTTGCCTATACCTATGACTCATATTAGCCCTCTTTGTTTATCTAGTAATACTTTTTTAAAAAAAAAGAAGGTTGAATTAAAAACCTTATTATCAATAGTATGAAAATTTAGAACATTTGTGTAAAATGTGTGTTTTTGTGTTTTTAAACAGACTCCTGCACACTAGCCATCCATTCCCTTGCCCTGAATGTGGAGAGGCCTTTAAACGCAGGAAAGACCTGGACCTGCACTCACTTACTCATCAAGGTGGGAGTTCAAGGCTCAGTCTGACATTTTTATTCAGCCCTGTATCTGTACGAATTACAGGAGAAACCTAAAGCAAAACATTTAGAAACAGAAGCCATATGGACTTTAGTGTTTTGCTGTATCCTTAAGCATATTTTCTATATATAGCTGTCGATGTCACACTTTTATCAAGTAGCAATGTGTCAATCTCTGATAACAGCCAGGAAGATCAACAATGAGATCAAAGGAGGTTAACATATCAGGAAATCAGATGCAAGCCCCTGTGCCTGCTTGTAATGGAAACCAATTATATATGATGTCCTTATCAGTACAGCATGCAGCGAATTACTATTGATTAATGCAAACACAACCATAAATGTCCCCATCGGCTCGCCTGGGTGGCCTATCTTGTTTATTTACAGACATACATCCCTGTTATATGTGTATTGTCCCTCCAATGCATTAGGTCAATGACTTTCCATTGATTTGCGTCCCTTGTAGAACGTAGGAGGAAGGTGGAGGTAAATTAATTTGGGGGAGTTGGAACGTTAACCTCGTTAGTTAAGCTTGAAGAGTCAGCGTGCAGCAGGGGTCAGAGGTATGTGGCTCTTTGAGAGATATGACTGGAGGAATTGATCCATTGATCAGTCCAGGGCCATTGGCTGAGATTGTCCTTTATTAAAGGTTTAATTAGAGGGTCTCAACTGGGAGCAGCATGGATCGCCCCCACTGGGACAAACAGTGCAGATGGTTAGCAGATTGCAAGATGTTGGCGTGACGACCAATAGACTTTCTGATGAACCATCAGTGTCAGCTATTTCTCTGCCAGGTCTCCAAGAGCAACCCAGTGAGAGTGGGGTTTGCTTTGCCAAAATACAATCAGGGCCCCATCTTATTAAAGCTGAAGTGATTAGATGATAGATTGATCAGCCATGTGAACGGACTCTACAAACAATTGATCAATTACACACTTTAAGATATTTGCTTGTTAATCTGTTTTTTCTGTGTTATATAAAAATATGTCATATTTAGCTCAATTATTTTTTTTTTTCAAACACTTTTCAGATTTTACATTGAACTCTGAGAAATTGTGATATGTGATTCATTATTTTTGATGGTGTCTCACAATCTATTAGTAAACGCACAGTTTAATGTGTGCTGCTTGAGGACACTTAAATCAAGTTATAACACAATGAAGTTTGATGATGTCATGGGACTTCATAGATACTCATCCAATCAACATACTTCAGTTATATATTATATACTTTTTGAAAGTTGTGTTTTTTAATGTTAAGTTTTAGTTGATATGAAACATTCAGCAAAACATATGAACACAAAAAAAGTGACATGGGTCATAATTGACGTTTGAATATTGTGACATGGATTTTATTGATAATTTGATACATTCACAAAGTATGAAGAACATCGAGAGATGTTTTAAGAATTCTTATTTAGTCCGACAAACAATCCCAACCTATTAAAAAAAGGCTTTTTTTCATAGCACACATCTTGACTTGTCACAGGAAGAAAGAGCCAGGGTGTTATTAATAACATTTAGAATGGCTCAGTGCTTTTCAAGTGTTTCAGTTATCCATGACAGTAGGGTGTTGACCCTGAAGCTGAAGCAGCTGCAATTCAACCATAATCAATTTCATTATCCACACCTGTTCTTCCCACTGTGACATGTCAGAGGTCTTCCATTGAGAATGTGTCCTGTATAATCATTAATTAAAACACATGCTTAATCCTTATTTATTTCATATTTATTTGTGTATGGAGCACATTAACTGTTGCCACACACTACCACATTTGTAGCCGAAGCTAATGTGTTGTGGCTATCCCTAGATGGGCTTTAAAATACATACAACAACAGATACTCAAAAAAACAGTAGAAAAACAAGCACAAAAATCAAAGACAGAACAATATAAACAGGATATAAACTATCACTATCATATCACTGTTTGTCATCATCATCAGAACGTAAACATTGTGGCAAACGTTATCAGTGTTGAACTGTGTCACAAGCAAACAGATATCAGTTAATAAGCTAAGATCTGCCATCAGATAATATTGCAGTCACTGCTTTAAGTGGGAACACACAATGTTGCTTATCGGACTAAAACTCTTGACTCTGTCCTATTGCAGACAAGCAGCCAGCGACGTGTCTTCACTGTTCATCCCAGTTTGTGAACCAGTCTGTGCTGGAGATCCACATGCAGCGTTGCCCCACCACAGAGGAGGACAAGAATACTGGTCGTGGACGGGGTCAGGGACGGGGACGATGTACTGGACAGGTTGGGAGCACTGACAGTTAAATAAAATGCCAATGCAATGATAAACCTCAATAGATATATGAATCATGATCCAGCAGTGTTACAGCCCTGGCCGTATTGTGTTTATTTTCTATGGGTGGAGTATGCCTGTGTTTGTGTGTGAGAGTGAGACCTCTGTATGTGTGTGAGGATCTTCGATGCTGCTCCACAGGTGGAGCTCTGTGATTGGCTGCAGCACCTGTGTAACCCCATGTTACTGAGACAATATGGGAAATGATTTATTACTTTATTATCTGACTTTTTTTGGATAGTTTTTATCCAGATAGAAAGGACATGAGAGGTTGGTTTAATGTAGGCGGAATTTCAACAAATGTCTCCAGTCAGTATTGACATGTAACATCATGTCTCTAATAGACCCCAAACACATCAACCAAAAAATCATTTTATTAATTGTTACCCTCTCTCTATTTCCATTACCTTCACTTTCTGGTTTTTCATCCGCCTTTCTCCGTCTTTTCCATTTCCACTCTCTCCATTTCTTCCTCAGATTGAGTGTGACCTATGTGGCCACCGCTGCATGACCCAGGAGGGCCTCGACCTCCATCGTTTATCCCACACAGGTCAGACCCCTCTGAAATGTCCTGTGAGTCCTTGCCGCCGTCGGTTTACCTCCAACAGTACCCTGGAGGAGCATGTGCTGGCCCACTTCCATGGAAAACTCGGCAAGTCCAAAAACCGACCCCGCTTCCGCTGTCAAATTTGCCACAAGGAATTTGCCTACAATTCCACCTTCAGTGTTCACATGAGGACACATACTGATGAGAGACCCTTTGAGGTAAGAAATATTGGTGGTATTATGTGTTGGCTTCAAAAAAAGGTATTTCTCTTAGCCTTCTGACTCATATTTTGTCCTTTTCATACAAGGCTTTCAACCTGTATTTCATATTGAAATCCAGTACTGCCTCACCCCTCATGGTCACACTCGTACATAGATTCGGCCATGTCACCAGATCCGGACCATGGCCATTTGTGCAGTGTGTGTCCTACGGGTGTTCCCTCCCTCCCTCCCCGTGTACCTGTGATTAATGGCAGGGCTGAGTTAGGGCCTGTCAGCTCCCCTCTGTGCCTGTTACTATTCTGGGACTCTCTCCCTCTCTCTCTGCTGCTCTGGTGATGAGGCAGGACATCAACTATAGACCCATCGCAGCACGTCTGACTGTACAATTGATTTAATGTTTGTGGCTCTGCTTTGAGTCATATCTACCAGGCATGCAGAGGTACAAGGAGAATTGGTCCTCATCCACACAGGCAGTTATTGGGACAAACATAAATTAGAATTACATTCTGTGCATGTCTGAAAGAAAACTTCTCTGAGTGTATAAAGAGCAAACTCAACAGGAAAGGTAATTTTATTACAGTACATCTCATAGAGAAACATGAACAGCCAAACTGTCAGCAGGGATTATACTTTCAGTCTCAGTGTCCCTAGTAGGACTCAACACAGCCATTCTTTTGTAGTGCTTCATGTTTCATCAAGTATCGTGTAGACTTCAATGTCTGCACTAAGATGGTAGGAGACGGGGTGTCAATACCAGCACTGGCATTACCTTCTTCCACAACATGGAATCTCATTACCATACATATGTTTTGTTGTAGCGTACACATGAGGCAACACTGATTGCTAAGCCTTGATTTGTGACTGAAGACGGCTCAGAGTTAATCCCAGCGGTCTTCTTCTTCTTTCTCTCTGACAGTAAGAGCAAAGCCATTGGTCTCACATGCTCACTGACTAAAACGCACAGCCTCCTTCTCATGTTGGAGCAAAACTGTTTCTGTGATAACTATATGAAATTGTTGAGTTAATTGATAAGGCTTGTGAAAATCTGATCAGCAATTTAATCAATAATGAATCATTTATATTCACATTGTGATATTTCTATTATTTTGATTGTATTGTATCTGTCTTTCTCACCTCTGACCTTCCTATACTGTTCTCTCTTCTTCCTCTGTCCCTACCAGAAGTGCTCCATCTGCTTAAAATCTGTAGAGATGTCTGAGAAAATGAACTGCTTCCAGTTTGTACATTAGCACTATATTGATCAAAGCTTTACTGTTGTCGTGTCATCTTACCTTTTCTATATTTTCTCCACATCCACTATTTCCTATCCCCTTTCTCCTATCCCACCACTAGTGTGCCACCTGTGGAAAGCGCTTTCGCCAGCTGCCTCACCTGCAAGACCATGAGCGCATCCACAGCGGCTTGCGTCCTTTCTGCTGCTGGATTTGCGGCAAGAGTTTCAGCGTGGCTGCGCGGCTCACCGAGCATGCCCGCACCCACAGTGGAGAGAAGCCCTACCCCTGTTCCCACTGCCCTGCTGCTTTCCGCTCTCGTTCCAACCTGGACAAACACATCCGGCTACACGGAGACCTGCCTCTCGAGGAGGCGGCACAGGCGGCACAAGCAGCTGAGGCTGCGCAGGTCCAGAAGGTGCTGGAGGGGGCCAAAGTGCTGTCTTCTCTGGCCACCACGGGAGAAATGGATCCTGGCACAGTGCAGACCATCTATGTACTGCAGGGCGGCGAAGGAGGCACTGAGACGGTGATGATCCCCTCTGATCAACTCAGTGGCATCGAGGGCGCCTCGCAGGTAGTCTTCCTGCCCTCCTCTGTCCTGGGAGCTCAGGGAATAACTGTTCCCACCATCACCATGGATGGAAATGAAATCACCATGGTGGAGACGAGCCAGTCACCTCAGCATGCCATTGAGTTCATAGTGGAGGAGACTGTATGAAGGCAAATTTAAAACTACCAAGGAAAGAACAATACAGTACTCACGGAATGAAAGATAGCTGAGAAAATATAGACTGTTGATTGAGTGAAGTTTGATAATTGAAGGATGTGCTTTAATTACCATTAAATGTATATAGTTTGATAGATAAGTCCCAGTATGTGTAGAATTAAATTGACTTGAGCAGAAAAACCTAATGAAAAGCATTGTTGATATAGTGAAAAATATTGAATTAAAGGTTGATACACAAATGAAACACTCCAGAGTGCAGAATGTTCCTTAAATTGGTCTTTCAATTGGTTTGAAAAAAAGGCTCAACTGAATACAGACCAGCATTTACAGCCTCAATTTATTAGAGGAGCACCAGTGGTGGCCCATGAAATGTCTTCTTATTTCTTTATAATAAAACGCTTCAGCTTTCACACTTGTGAGCGTCCATCACTTTATAAGGTGGATGACGTGAGGCCATTGCCCCCATCACATCAGATGGGATGGACTTTATTGCTTCTGCTGTAAATTGCCACTTGTGCCGTTTGACAAATAATGTAAAATGTTCTGCTGAGAAATAGACAGACCCACTCAGCACGAGTCACTGTGCTTATCAAAGCGCTTTGTTTCTCTGTGTCTTATGCACAGTTGTGTTAATGGGGGACAGAATGATGGAGAGTCGTCAGCATAGATCACCCCTAATCTTCCAGTAATTTGTAAGACAGTATTTATTGATTGTTTTGTGCTGTAATTAAATACAATAATAAGTGGAAAAAAGGCAAGATTTATGATGATCTAGCTGAAGTACAGCATTATGCAGTGGCAAGTAGTGCAATGAAATGTTCTAGCGCTTGCTGTATAGTTATCAAAAATAATGATCCTATTTGTGTCTGAAGGGGAAGAGGCATGATATGATATAAGTTTTGCCAGCGCTGCAGTCATCCATTATAGGCTTCTAAAGTGCAGTTTATGGCTGTCTCCCACCCAGTGATTGCTGACAGGGGGATTTAAACCACACACACACACAAACATGCACTCAGTCTTAGTTTGTTTTCATGTCATGGAGAAAGAAATGCTGATGATTGTGCAGGGAACTGAAATGGGAAAATGGCAGCATTTCTGCAGAGTGAGAAGTGTATCAGGAAATAGAGGGCTCCTGAGCAGCAAAAGAAGCCCGTGCCAAGAATGTATCTGCTCCTCATTGCTTTTCTGAGAGAGTCAACAGGCAACCAGTCGATAAATACATGTTTTTCCATTCCCAGGGAATCTAGGGAGCTGATATTCTTGTAGAGTACCGTTTATCATACCTGCTGCCTAACGTGGAAGCTGAAAACACAGATGTGTAATGGAATTGTTGATGCTTGAGGGGAAAACTTGAGACTCGTATGCTTTCCAGAAGCAGTTTGACTGCCGTGTAATGGTCTATTTGTTGTACAGAAGACGGTAAATCGTCTGGCTGTGTCCACCCCTTTGCTCAGTTTTGAGTGTGGGGCTGTTCTTTTTTGGTCCTGGTAGGCATTGAATTTGGATGAAAACATTTTTTCCCTAACAGTAGCATAGTTGAAAACAAGATTTAAATGAAATACCTGTATGAGTCCGTTTCAGTTATTGGCTGTAAATACAGCTTTTGTCTTAAACAGTGCACCTTCAATAATGTCAATGTGATCAACCACTCTCTCCCAACACTGCAACATTAGCAATTAAAACTAAAATAATTGGATCGCAAAGGATCATTTAAAAGAACTGCAAGTATTTAAAGACAGCTATCTCTTTATGTATAAAGGACAACATTTGAGGAATAGTAGCAAAAAAAAATGCCCCCTGACTTGCTATTTTTCTAAAACTTAATTGAACAAAGATATGATGCACCTGATGTGTAATATAGTCCAATGTTATCCTCACAGATTGAACTCAGTCTTTCAAAGTGTTTTAATGAAAATAAACAAAAATTCTTCAAGGACACCTCTTAACAAAAGAACAACAAAAAAGAGAAACCCCTCTTGTTGATGAAACATATTTTCCTTTAACTAAAAACGGATTAACTGAATAGCTTTTTTTATTCTTCCTCTCACTGATACATATCCACACAATCCAATGTCCAGTAAATTATTTATCATCAAGTAAGTTCAAAGATGAGAGGAATATAAACTACATTTAGCTTGCAAGTGCTTTTTCTTTTTGCAATAATATGTTTGAATTATTCATTGCTCTTATAAGCTGTACGAACGGGGAGTGAGAAGAGGATTTTTGTCTTTTAATTCAACTCAAATGATATGGCCAATGATGCAGATACACAAACAAATAACAATCAGGTTGAGGAATGTCCTTGTTGCAAATGAAAAAGAAAAAAGGGGGAGAAGCAAATTCAGTAGAGCTGCTGTAACCCTGGGCATCCCTTTAATTCTCACCTGTTTTTATATCACAAACACTAAAAATACACAAGTGACCCTCAGGAGAGAATGTGCATATTCAGCTCGCGCAGCAGGAAACTCGCTGACATCACAGTGTCCCGCGCACAGGTGGAGGACACCAGGAGCTCTGATTATGGCTTGCACCTCCAGGTAAGTAGGCTACAGTATTCATACAGCCTCATTACACACGGTGATAATAGTGGTATTTTAAATGTTAAATGTGGTTACTGAAACGTTATTTTGTCTGTAGTTTTGTTACTATGTGACAGACGACCGAGTAATGGTTTATATTACTTGTAGCTAACAGGCTAGGTCTAGTTAAGTAGCTAAATTAGCTTCTGATAAAATAAAATGTTCTAATATGTTTTGCATTTTCAACTTTAAGGCATTATTTTCTTTTAGCAGTCAGCTATTTCAAATGAGTTTAAGCTACAATGTATTTTCTTATATCGCCACTTAAACATAGTCTAATAAGAGTTGTCCATTATTTAGCTACAATTTGATAAATCCTCACATCCTGTTTTTTTATTTGTTTTTGTATTCGTTTTTGCCATTTTGAAAATATTTCCATCAGTTTAAGCTGAGTCAAGTGTTTATCCAAAGCTTAATTTTAACGTAAAGTTGGTCTAACTAACCATCTTTCCATTACATTTAATTTTTTTTAGCAATTGATATGCCTTCTCTCTCCCTCCTTCCCTCTCCCTCCCTCTCCTCTCTCTCTCTCCCTCTCTCTCTCTCTCCCTCCTTCCCTCTCCCTCTCTCTCTCTCTCTCCCTCCTTCCCTCTCCCTCCCTCTCCTCTCTCTTTCTCCCTCTCTCTCTCTCTCCCTCCTTCCCTCTCCCTCCCTCTCTCTCTCTCTCTCTCTCTCTCTCTCTCTCTCCCTCCCTCCCTCTCTCTCTCCCTCCTTCCCTCTCCCTCCCTCTCCCTCTCCCTCTCTCTCTCCCTCCCTCTCTCTCTCTCTCTCCCTCCTTCCTCTCCCTCCCTCTCTCTCTCTCCTCTCTCTCTCTCCCTCCTTCCCTCTCCCTCCCTCTCCCTCTCTCTCTCTCTCTCCCTCCCTCTCTCTCTCTCTCTCCCTCCTTCCCTCTCCCTCCCTCTCCCTCTCTCTCTCTCTCTCCCTCTCCCTCCCTCTCTCTCTCTCTCCCTCTCTCTCTCTCTCTCCCTCCTTCCCTCTCTCTCCCGCTCTCTCTCTCTCTCTCTCCCTCCCTCTCTCTCTCTCTCTCCCTCCTTCCCTCTCCCTCCCTCTCCCTCTCTCTCTCTCCCTCTCCCTCCCTCTCCCTCTCTCTCTCTCTCTCTCTCCCTCTCCCTCTCCCTCCCTCTCTCTCTCTCTCCCTCCTTCCCTCTCTCTCCCGCTCTCTCTCTCTCTCTCTCTCAGTAGGGAGGGTAGGAAGTTCATTCTAATCATATAATCAGGTATTAATTGCATTTCAGTTTTTCATGCTAAATATGAAAAATCATACTCTGTCACAGAACAAAAACAAATGCTTTTCTAACAATAGTGAATATAATTACTTAATTTTTCTCCAAGGCAAGGATGCGGTGCTTGGTGGGGGTAGGGGATGTGGGGCAATCATAATCTCACCTAGGGCCACAAAATGGATAGAGCCATACCTACCTACTCAATTTCCCTTGGCATTTTCTTTGTTGTACATTTGGAAAGACTAGGTGGGTTTTTTGTATACTTGTGCTTTCCTTCATTTATTTGTATATTTTCTTTAATTTATTTTAATGTGAGCCTAAAGTTGAGACTTATTAAAAGTCTGTTTTCTTTCACATCTGTTAACTTAGACTCTAGAGATAGGCGAATTTTCCTCAAATCTCTTTTTTCACATCCTAATGTTTCAACTCTTCATTTACCTACATTTACTCTTACAAATATCAACATTAAACAACAAGTTGTTATCCATTATTTAGCCAGAAAATTAAGAAACTTTGCCATTACCTTCTTTTTCTGCTGCCATTTTCTATTACTCTGAGCTGTGTCAGGTGTTAAACTTGTAGCTTACTTTTGGCATATGCAGGCCTAACCATTTAAAAGTGAGAGCTTTATCTGCTTTCGCTATTTAGAACAGTTTCCCATTTTTCTGAGCATCATCATTTTGTATCAGTTCATTACTTTCTATGACAGACATGTCATGCATTTTTTCATCTGCTATAAGATCTTTCATTTTTGCCACTAAACACTAATAGTAATATTTCAGCTAAATATGCTCACCTCTTATTCATAACTGAAAGCTATCTCAACAAATGTCCTGTTAGTTGACAATATGTCCAATAAGTGTTCATCTTTGTGTTTCAGATCAGTATTTTAACCATGCAGATTTTTGCTTATTCAGCCACTTCAACATCTTTTCCATTATTCTGTGGCTTTTTAAACCATTTATCCATAAGTTTTAGCTGTTTCCACAATCTCCCCTTTCCTTTTGGCCTTTGTAACGATGTATCCATCCATTACTTTCAGTGAGGTTCATCTATTTCAACCATGTTACCATTAGATGAAGTTATTCAGAGAATGTATCCATTAGTAAGCTCGGAGTGCTTCTGCTGGAGGTAGAGACGGAAAACCTCTGTTGGCATGTTTTTCAGCTGTGTTGCAAAATATAAAAGTTGAACAAAGATAAAGAACATCGTTGGAATGTCTTTGAATTACTCTTATTATAAATAGACAGATGTCAGTAATGCTCTGTAACTTGAGATTAAGCTCTCCTTTCCTCAAAGGAAGACTCTGTGTTTTTATTTATACCAAAATTATTCATAAAAGCTAACCCTTGATATTAAAGTTAATTAAAATCTATTAACTTAATAACAGTTCCAAACCCCTTTCTTGCATATAGGGAAGCCAATAGGGTAGGCTACTGCTTTGCATTTCCTCCATTTCAATCGCTCCCTAGAGGCCACTCCATCAGTCCACTTAATCTTCCTATTTTAGCACCTGACCTCATATTGTTTAGGCATTTCAATGCTTTATATAAGTAAGCACTAAAAGAAGAAATAGTGCTAGAAGTTCATATGTAGATGCACAAAAGTACTCTTACCATATAAAGCAAAAAAATATTGATTCTCTTTTTCTATATAGCATTTTAAGGTGGACTTCATTTGTCTCCCATTGAGCCCTTTGTTTCAGGGCATAAATACAACATCATGTTTCTATAGAAATAACTGCTATGTCACAGTAATAAAACACGTTTTATAACTGGGCAGGATATTGATACAGGTAAATACCAATTAGTTGTGGGTAAAATGTAACATACAGATTGTTGCTACTTAATCCAAATACACTGTAAGAGAGAACCACTGACAGGAACCATGTTTTTGCAAAAAGAGTAGTGGCGGATTGAGGCTGTCTCAGGGGCAGGGGTGAAAGAGACAGAGAGACCAGCTGCAGTGGCACCAGCTGTGTGCCCTGTGTTGCATTATCACAGCTGGAAGGGTGTTTCATGACATTTCCCGCACATTTGGTCAATGTATATGTCACTTTGAGCTACACTTCTTTTTTTTTTGCACTTGCTCCCTTCCAACAACAGAATTCACAGAGTAAATGTATTTCCTTAAATTGCTATTTTGCCTTGCTATTGAATACAAGTTGAAGCTTTTTTGTGACTGCAATGTAGAGCACAAGTGAAAAGTATTCAGTTATGTTATAAGGATCTTCCTGAGAATACAATACAGGTGTTGTTAATAAGCTAAAATATCCTGGAGATATATTTTAGTCATTCATTAAAAAGAAAAATCAAAGACCCACCATATACTTGTATGCAGTCCATGCAAACCTGATAACCCTGAGTTCTCAGGAAAGAATTAGTCATGCTTTGTTGACGGTATTCTTATTTACATCTTGGCAAGCTGGAGATGCTGGGCAAAGCTTTGTTTCCAAGGTAACATGATAAAAAAAACTGTGTTTCAATTAGCACCATGGTAATAAAAAAATAGAGACCTAGAATGAAATCATGCTGCCATTTAAATTATTTTTCCCATGTTACACTTGTATGACTTACATTCAAGTGTGGTCTTCAACTCTTCAGGTGCAGTGCGGGCTGTCTAAAGTGATTGATTGATTAATTGCTTTCTTCATACTAAATACTATATTACCATTAATATGTCATGCAAATCTAGTCTGAGTAAGATGTGACAGAGGCAACTGACACTCTTAAACAAATATCTAAAGTAATGCTACGACACATTTCTGAGGGATGCAAAGTGAATATCGCAGTAAAACTCTCCATGTAGCTTTTAAAGGTCAAACAGTTTAACAGTGAAAATCATGTACAGCAGATATGCTACAGGAACATATCATCAATCACATTAAGGTCAATGCAATATATGTGCTGTACTACAACATAAGTCTCTGCAAGTCAAATAATACGTTTTTTATTCAGAAGAGCAGACATGTTTTATTATGTTCTGGTTTTATATAGCCTACACTTCTGGAGATGTTTAAAACAAATTCTTTAATCCTATATCTCTTCACATAGGCTGCATGTATTTCTGTATACTTTCCTTATTAAGCCTGAGAGATTTAAAGCTGATTAAATTAACAAAATCCGACTAGCATCATAATGAAGTTGTAGACTCGCTGTACCAGTTTAAAATATTAATATATCATTTATTTATTATTTTGTACAAAATAATGATTTCTCTTATGGCAATTGATCCTTTTTCTTTGCAGTGCTCTGCTAGTGACATTTCACTAAATCCCATACAGTCACGTCGTTTTTATGGTTCTCCATCTTAATTGAAATTCCAACATTTCACTTCTCTTATGATAATCCGTTTAAAAAAAGATTTAGTCTGAGTTAGGGGGCGTGCAAAAACATGATGTACCTCTTTGTATTTGACTAAGTGAGCACACTTATGCAAACTTATTCACTCTGCCACAGTTGACTTCCCAACTCTATTATCATATAGTAGTTATTAATGTATGATTGACCTATTTAACTAATGTTATACATTTATCATTCGCTATGCCTTGTGATTACATATTTACTGCGTGCACATGCTTCCTCTCCACCCATTGTCCTCTTATATTCTTTTTCTCCCTTTTCCCTTATTTTCATCATAGCCCCCCCCACTACATGGCCTCTGCCTCTCTCTTTGCTGAGGTTGCTGTACCTTCTCTGACTATGACAAAGTACTCTGCACGCATGTAGTGGTGTATTTCTCTGTGTGCGTGTGTGTAGGCTGCACTGTAGTGTTTGAGCGCATGCACTGCCTGCATTAGCTTCATTTTTAGTCGGCAAATTTTACTGTTTTGTGTTTGTTGGAATGTACACATTTGCCACTTGCACCATGCTGGTGTGTGTTTGATGTGTGTGTGTGTGTGTGTGTGTGTGTGTGTGTGTGTGTGTGTGTGTGTGTGTGTGTGTGTGTGTGTGTGTGTGTGTGTGTGTGTGTGTGTGTGTGTGTGTGTGTGTGTGTGTGTGTGTGTGTGTGTGTGTGTGTGTGTGTGTGTGTGTGTGTGTGTGTGAACATACTGCCGCATACTAGCCCTTACATATACTGCTTATGTCATACTATACTCATCTGGTTTGTCCTCCATTACCCCTCACTTTTTTCATCACTTGCTCTCTTGTTCACCTTGTTTCTCCCTGCATGCTCCTCTTCTCCATCCTCCCTCCCTCCCTCCTCTTGGCTCCCCCTCCTCCATCTCCTGTCTCCTCCTTCTGTCCCCTCCCTCTTGTTTCCTCCTTCCTTTCTTCCGCTCTCTCTTTCCCATTGATAGTGGTGCATTTGTGACTAGAATACTGAGGAGCTAATCATTATTCCACGAGCGCTACGCAGTGCTCAGGCAGAATGTCAACCCCCCCACCCCCCCACCCCCACTGTCTTCCTCTGTCTTCCTCTCCCTCCCCTATTTTGCATCCTTTTCAAGCAATAGTTAAATTGGAAGCCACATTTGTGTTCTACAAAGAGAAAAGTGAGGAAACACTCCATACACATTGGTAATTGCAAACACTGGGCTCTTCACACCCGCAGTGAGGTGTATGTGTAATGGTTGAGTAAGGTTTACATTTGTGCTGTGGATGGTATTCGTGGTGTGTGTGAGTGTGTGAGTGATACGTAGTTGTTATGTAAAAGTGCTCCACATCAATTTGTCAAGAGCAAAGTGGTGTGGGATGGAGATGAGAGAGAGACAGCTGTTGAATGCATATTTAGAGAGAGGAGAGAGACTAAAACAGAGAGTGACAGAAGACTTTCAGTGGATGCAGTGAGGCCTTAAACATAATATTATATCAAATTGCCTCATTGCATTTCTAGTTTCTGGATTTTCAATTTATAATAACATAAAATGACTGAGTAGTAATATATACGCACAATGCTAGTCTAAAAAGGTAGAATCAGTGTCTCCAAGCATTGCTTGACACTATGATTTGGGTAAATTAGACCAGTGGAAAATTAGAGTATAATAACACGTGCTCAAACACTCACTCAGAGACTGCGGGCCTTGTGTCAGTGTGTGTGATGGAATTGGAGTGACAGAAGACTGAGACTCCTCCTGACTCCCTGAAAACTGCAGCTGTGGGTTACAGCCGGGGGTACCGCTGTGAGCAAAACCCTCCTCGCCATCCACATGCACAGACCCTGATAAAGAATTGTAAATTTGCAAGTTATTGGATGCAAAAATAGTCAGATCCAAATAGAAGCAAACACAAAGACAAAACAAAAATGTCGTTGCCTAAGGGAACCTCTGGCGTGACATGGCGGCGGTCTGATAGGCACAAGCATGAGTGAGTAATAGGTGTTCCAGCACTGTCCGCCCACTGGACAAAGACATCTTAAGATGCGCATTATTTTGTAAGATGCAAAGTGAAGAGGTGAAAACATGATGAAGCATTGGGAGGGGGGCTTTTTGAGGCTAAAGTAGGGGAGACAGCTCAGCAATGTCACTAACTATATTTGCTTCCTGTTTTGATTAGGGGACAGCTACGTGAGCGAATCAGAGTTGATGTTTCCAAAGGCCCAAATCAGGCGGTATTAGTCAACATGGGAGACACAAATAGTCCATTGCTTTACATGATGTTGCTGTGTATAACTAACGAAATGCAGAAGCTATGTGAATGATTCACTTATAGACACATGACAGGTTTAATCATCAGTTTGTTCTTTTTGAATCTAACACAGATCTTGTCATTTAACACCTCCTCTACAATCTTTTAAAGCATTATTTACAAATAGCACTGCCAGGCAACACAGCGTTGTCACTAGCAATTAAAGAGCCACCTCATGCACAGAGTGACAAAATCAATGATTCAACACAGTGTGGCAAGTTTAATGGCCTTGGAGGACATGAAATGCTAAGGGAGCATTGGGGCTGCAAGGTTAAGAAAAAGATCTATATTGAAAAGGCTACTTGGACCGACCGAGCACCAGAGAGGAACAAAGGCATCATAAGGCCAATGTCCTGGTCTCGTTAGGAAGGATGAGACAGCGTAGTGTGTAAGAAGTGAGGCAGTGACATCATATATTGTGAACTGCTTCTCTGGAGACTGCTGTCTGCTCACAGTGGACTCATGCTGTTGTGGAGTTGTGAATTATATGAGTGAACATTATAAATAGTGAGGAGGATGTCAGCTCCATTCAAGGGAGTCCCGCATGAAGTGTCAGGGAGCTCTGGTGAGAGGACAGATGATTTCCAGCACATTTGTCACCGTATAGTAAATGTGCAGTGGCTAAAGACATGGTCAGTTGTTGTTTTTGTAACAGAAGAAATAATACAACACTTAACATCTTAGCTGATCCTGTCCTGAACGTCGGGCTTAGTATGCTCTATTAAAAACATCCTTTTTACATAACATGTAAGGAATCAGTTATTGCACTTAGCCCCTGACAATAAAATGAATATGCCACATGATGATTAACACAATATAGCCGGAATAATTAAGTTAGATTGCCATGTTATGAAATGTTAAATACTAAGCATTTTTGAAAAGCACACTTGCACATGTTAATAAAAAGTCATGTTCCCCTTTTCTTGTGGCAGAACAGGAAGAAGTTGTATATGAAATCGTTAAATGTCCCTCTTCATGTATTTTAAGAACTGAGAAGTGTACTTTAAATATATTAGGAACAAAAATGTACATTACTTGAATGATTAAACATGATTAAACTCAACTACTGTGTGAGACTGCACTCGTGTTTGATGGTACCTTGCACTCTGACAGGATTATTATGCCTGTGTGTGTGTTTACCTCAACTTGCCTGTCTTGCATGTGTGTTACAACATTGTGGTTTTGTAATTGGACCTAGGGATATTTGAGATACTTCTTGAAATATGCTTAAGGGTCACAAATGATCCCAAATACACTTCACCATGATTTCTAACACTAATATGTGTCTCTATCCTACCCCCAATTATGAGAAAAGTCCATCCTCTCAATCTTTCGCCTGCTCCACTTTTAAGGAAATGTGTACACAAACAGGCCGTTTGAAGAGTTTCCCTAGGTGGGTGACGCTCCCTCAGCTAGGTGTTAGTTCTGTGCTCACCATTTTGTTTATGGTGAGTCTGCCTTCTCACCATAAACAATTGGGCATGGTGTAAGAAAGCCCAAGCGAACCAAGCCCTTCCAGAGGGGCGTGGTCAGACACAGCTCATTTGCATTTAAATGTACAGACACAGAAACAGCCTGTTCTGAGCAGGGCTGAAATAGAGGGGTTTATAGGCATGATCAAATACAGGATCAGAGTGGATTTAGAACAAGAAACTCCACAGACATGTTTTAAGGATGTGTGAGACTTATTTAAATGGGTTCAAAAGGAATATATATGTGAGCTTTAAGATATACTGCACAACTGAAAAGTAAATCATGATAATGTGAAAGCTGATAAGTTTTATTGTCTGTAAAATCACTATCTACTTGGCACACTGGTGGCCTAGGTGTGTATTAAGACCTTTAACTGCAACATCAAGGGGTTTACATTCAGCTGGATTGCTGCTTAGGTTTCCCATCGCTCTCTCTATCTCTCTCTCTCTCTCTCTCTCTATATATAGATATATATATCTATATATATATTTCTAACTATCTATCTATCTCTATTCTCTACACATTATTTCAATTCATGTCTTTGCTGCCATGCATTCTGTAAATGCCCCCCCACCCCTCCAAAACACCAACAAACCAAAAATCTAAATCTAAAATATAATAATTTACTACAGCTGTCAAATAAAACTTGTTAAGTTAAAGTCTGAAGTGACATAATCTTGAGCTTTCTAATAAAATTACAAATGCTCCTAAATTACATTCTACTTGAGGAAATGTAATTAGTTACTTCCCACTGTGTAAGGCTATGAACATGTTAGATGTTATCTCACTCTCTGACAGTATTTATGCTTGTGTTTGTGTTTACCTCTACTTGCCCTGCTTGTGTTTGTGCATATCAGTGACATAATGTCAATATGTGCCTCCAAATGTGAGCCCAGTTGTGTGTTTACATCTGATGCTGTTGCTGTGTGTCTGTGTGTCATAGGGCATGAGGCGAGTTGCGTGGTGGTGTGATAGTGTTTGTCACCCTGAGCATGTAGCCATGTCAAACTCTGTCAGGCTAGTTTACCCTGGCAGAGGATGTAACACATCCCTATGATTACTCTGTCTCCCTCTTTTTCTCTTTACCTCTCTCTCCCTCACTTTCTATGGCATGCGTGTGTGTGTGTGTGTGTGTGTTTCAGAATGTGTGTGTTTTTCCTTGTGGACAGTGTTTTGCCTTTCCCCCCTATTTCAAATGTCTATCTCAGAAACGGACAGAGAGAAGAAACAGGGTAGGGGGCTGAGTTGATATTCATCTTTGAGAAGAAATCCCTAGGAGGGAGAGAGAGAGAGAGAGAGTAAAGCAGTGGGTGTAGGAAAGTAGGAAGGAGGAGGGAGAGAGTGGGAGGGTACTGGGAGAGGGAGAGAGAGAGAGAGAGAGAGAGACAGAGCTGATTAGATTTGAGAAAGCCAAGTAGGAGCGGGTATACTATTGAGCAAGGGAAGAGAGAGAGAGAGGCAGAGAGGGGAGGGGGACTAAGTGAATGCAGTTTGCCGTCGCGTGTCGCCGACTCACAGCAAAGTCTACAGACAGGCAGGAGGACAGATTGGACCTGAATCAACAAATGGATACAGAAAAACTGGAATTACACTGGATATGAGGAGAAAATAAGGGAGGACGAAGAGTCAGCCTTCATCTCTTTTTATCTCTGCATCAGATAGCGCTGTGAGGAACCCACAGGGAGGCAGAGGAACACAGCGGACAACTCATTTCTCTCTAACATCCTTGGAAGCCGAGGAGGAGCTAGAATACAGCCAGATTGGATTTAATATATGCTTTGTAAGTATATGTATAGCTTGAGAATTCAAGTGTACAAGGTTTGTATGTGTGTATGGATGCTTTGGTTTAAAGAAGGACAAAAATAGAGGGGAAGAAGGGAATGAAAATGCAGTAGTGCTGCAATGTCTCTTCTATTGTGAAGTGCTGTGTGCCTCACTGAGCAGCTTTTTTTTCCTCCAATTTAAACAACTACCCCAGACTTGACTCTGTGTGTTTGTGCCATTTCCTCCACAGTGCCGCTGTGTGTGTGCGTGTATCGGTAGTGTGTGAGAATGTGTGTGTGAGCTGATAATAGCAGCCCCATTTGTATTCAGTGGAGGGAGCTCCAGGATCTCGCTGCGCCTTTCCCCAGGATGGGATCACAGAGCAGGGATTGTGCTCGCCTGTGGAATGCCCTGCTGAAATGGGTGAGTGTCCGTCCTCCTCTTTTTTTACTCCTTTTTTCCCTCTTTACGTTCTCTTTCACACCTCCTATTTTCATGCTCCTTATATCTCTTAGACTACACACTCTTCTTCAGTCTGCAGTTATATTAATAGTATTTTTTCACTGCTGATGGGTTTTCCCTTCGTTTCCTCCATGTCTCCCCCAACCACTCACCCTGTCCAACCAACCTCCCTACCACTCCCCCACCTGTTTTCCTCCATCCCTCCTTTTCCTGGTTCTTTTTTCATCCAGCAGTCATCCTCTCCTTATCTCTTTCCCCCACATCAAGGCACACACATGTCTATCCAGTTTAATGGATTTGAATGAAATCTGAATGTTTTACTTTAATTTGTTGCTTCTCTCCCCCCTCACTCCCTCTTCCCTCCTCTCTTACTTTCCCTCATCGGCTGTGTTACCCCTCCCCCCCACTCTCCTCCATCCATCCCTCTCTCTTTTTCTGTCTCTTCAAGATCCTCTCTACATTCTGTTTGAATTCAGACATACAGAGAGACATTTGAGTCTCTTTCCTGACATAGGCACTGAATGGAGGTGCTGGAAATGTGTATGTGTGTGCTATTTCTGTGCCTGTGTCAATCATTCTGAAAGCTTTTCATGTGTTTGCGTCTGAGGCACAATGCAGGGAGGGCAGAGGTGTGTGTTCAGCCTGAGTGTGTGGGATTGGTGGAACAGAAGGTTATGAAGTAGATCAATGTGTTTAATTGCTTCAGGCATGACAGCTGTGACAAACGCACGCGCACACTCGCATTGTCGCTCCTTTGACACGTACCTCCATCTTTGCACTTCTTGCTGACATTCCTCCTGCACACCAATTCACACCTACCTGCCCCTGTTTCATGTGTGACCTGAAAGCATGCTAATGGTGCACACACAAACAAACACTGAGCGATGACCTTACTCAACACACACACATGCTAAATGGTCCTATGAGGATCTGGGTGTCACAGCAGGGTCAGTTCCATCCACACAGCAGTATTGATTAGAGATGAAACACTGAATGGCCTCTAATATTTCATTTGAAATGGACCATCACCTTACTGGACTGTGGAGAAAAGTAAGGAGTCACTAAACCTAATAATGATTTCTTCTTCTGTTGACATTGATGATATTATCGATACACAGCTCTTAATTGACATCCACTTCAAAAGAAAAACATGCCATTCAGTGCTTTTCTGAATTATGTAGGTATTCTTCATTTAACTGTGAACTGAGAGTTTTTTTTATTAGACTTTCATATATTCAACAGGTGCAAACTGTTGCATAGTAACAGCAAAGACTACCTGTTGGGTAGCTAAGATTTGAAATCCTGCTGCTATTTTTAAAAATTAAGGCAATCTGTTAGACAAAATGCGGGGTGATTTATTAGAATAGAAAAAAAAAAGAAACTCAGCAGGCATCCAAGTCTTTCAAAGCTCAGGCCAATGTTTGTTTTACCATCTGTCATCTGCCTGGATACCTGTCTGCCTTTAACATTGTTAGTTTTCAGGGATGTAAGACTATGTTTTGGCAGATTATAAAGGTACATAATTGTAACAAAACCCTCCGTGGAGCTGAACATTTGATGTTCAGCACAGTTTTCACATAGGCGCTACATTTTAGTTGTGTGCAAAAGATGCAAGAGAGGGAAATCAAATACAAACATAATGACCTGTCAGAGATCTCACAGTACAGATTGAAACTCATACATAAAAAGGGTTGCAGGTAATCTTGCATCAGTTTGTGTAAAAACATGGGAAAACTGTCAATGTTCCTTTATTCATATTGATGTACATTCACTCCTTTTCTCCAGGGTTATTTTCATTCTAACATTTGTATTCTACTAATATGTTTTTTATCTAGTTCAATAGTGCTCTGCTGAATTCAACAGATTCTATACATCTGCCATGTAACCTATTTAAAATGAAGAGAATGTAAAGCTGAAAGGCAGACTTTTACCCCCAACAAGACTAATTTTGATATTTCATTGAATCAAACTGTGATCCCTGTATTATGTTTTTAATGCTTCCCTTCATTTAGTTTGACAGCTAGTGCAATGCTAGTCTATACCTGGGCTGCCACAAAATATCTTGTTTGAACAAATTCAAACTGATATGTAATTTGCTTGAATGCAACCCATGTGGCCTTATCCTAAAACTCACTGAGGAATAAACTCTGTTTAATCAGCAGTGCCTCAGCTACTTCACTTGAGTGACAAGCTAGCGTTACCATAAGGCAGCTAGTTGCAGTACACAGCTAGCTAACAGCCCTTTCTTACGTGTATAGTGTTGAATCCACTTACCATCGAGAAGATTTGGTGTCATTTTTTTGTAATTCAGCACAGCTCTCATGACTCTCATTTGCCTTTTCCGTTAGCAAAGAGGGCAACAAGAGGGCAACAAGGGCACAGAGTGGATCAGACCGTCAGTGTGTTAAGGGACGTCCCAACTGGATTAGGCACATGCACCTCTCTCACTGCAAATGTTAAGCTCTAGTAAATCATAACAGGCCAAATACTTTATGTTTCCCCTAGTGGGAATGCCGGATTAAATTCTAGGGGAAAAAATCACATTCCTAGTATACCCTGTCAAGTGTGACTACGTGTACCTGACCGTTGCTTTGACTCTAGTCCTTCACATGCCTCAGGCATTCTGACCAGTCAAATTTCTTGCAGTCCTTCAGTGTGCTCCCTCACTTGCCTCTGGTGCTGGAAACTGTGGATTGTGATAGACAGCTAGCTTTGATTTTAAGAAAAAGACAGCAGAAATGATTGGATGAAAGCAGGCTAGGTGCAGTTTTAAAAATCGGACAGAGGAAATAGAAGAGTGATGTGATGGGGGAGTGTTAGGAAATGAGCTTGTTAGAAGAGAGTAAAAGGATCAAATCACAGGGTGAGTGAAGTGGAGGAAGGAACAAACAAGCAGCAAAGTCTGAGAAGAGTGACAAGGATGGAATAGACAGCAGGACGACAGGCAGGGTCGAGCGTGACGAGGTGGAGAATGACATGCGCGATAAGGCAGAGTGACACAAATGTCACCATGCTAACCTTTCATGCACTCTCACTCTCCCTCACCTCTACTTTGACTCTCTTCGTCTTCTACTTCTAGATCTGAAGCCTCACAGAGATGGACACCAAAATGGACAGCATGGATGCCAGTAGAGACCCTGCGGCAACGAGCTTTCTAGACCTGACTGCCTTCGACTTTGTCAGCCATCAGCCTGAACCATCCCAGCAAGGACTGAAGCTGGACAAGCTTGACTGAGATCCTGAGAGCTCGAAACAGAGTCGACAGAAAAAGGAGTCAAATTAAAATCCAGTCCACCTGTTGAGAGCATCAGTAAAAAGCTTCTTGGACTTCATCTGAAATGAAATGAGCTGCAGTGATGCTTGAGAAATGGTATGGAGCTTTTGGACATGTCCGGATTTATCGCCTGGATATCCTATCGAGATTACGACACTTTAGTGCACACTTTAGAGCTGGGCCTCTTTTCCAGATTGGCTTGTGGGCCAAAGCAAGTAATTGAAAATCCCCCCTTGAAACGCTCTTTCTTCTGATTTTTTGTGAGGGAGGACGTTTTTTTTCTAAGGAAGCAATTTTTTAAAAAACCCACTCCATATCCCACATTTTCCCCCATCTTTTTTTTTTTCACCATTTTCTCTCACGTTGTGGAGTAATACATTATGAAGCATCGCCCTTCCTTTTCATCCCCCCTTGGTGACAGAGAGACAGGAGGGACAGACTGTCCAGAATAGATAACGAACAAGGAGACTGACACACAGGAGAGGAAATAGAGGGAAACAGGTAGAGAAGAGAAATAAGAAGACAGATAAGGGAAATAAAAAATAAAATTTACTGGGGTTGTTAGTAATCCTTTTGGAGACTTTCCGATTCGTCTCTACCGTGTTGGAGGCTAGTTAGCGCAATGGGCAGGGGAGGGGTCAGGATTTACACTAGGGGGGGCACTTGAGCAGGAGAGTAGGCTTATGTCCCCCCTGCACCCACCTAATTTGAATCTTAGTGTTTGGCAGGAAGACAGACTGAAAGATGTCCTGGTAAACAGACAGCTATACCGAATGACAGACAAGCTCTGAGGCTAGAGAGAGAGACAGGAAGAGAGGAAGACAGGTACACAGCCTTTTCCAAGTGTCAGGCAGAGAGCCAGGCAGACATCCAGTGCAGGCACAGTAGACAGCGTGCAATTCATTGTCATTCTTTGCTGCCTGCAAGGGAGAGACAGAGAGAAGTAAAGAAAGCAGAGACAGGAAGGACAAGAGGAGCATCCCTGTGTTTGTAGCTTGTGGAGGATCTCACTTCATCTGCATCCACCTCAGTCAAGAGCCCATGCTCTGAAAAAAGAAAAACAGGCAGTGAGGGAGGGGGCTGTTACTAGAAAGGAAAGACAGGTTGGAGAGAGAGAGTGAGGGAGGAAGAGAAACAGAGGGAGCGAGCAGGTGTCGGAAATCCTCCCCTTCATCTGCTTGTCATTTACTCCTTTATGTTCTCTCGTCGTCTGGCGAAGTGATTGGTTTTCTGATGCTGGCGTTCCTCTGCACATAGCCCCCACATCACCACCACCACCACCGCCAGCACCACTGCTACACCCGCCCCCCCCCCCCCCCCCCAACCCTCCACAATCCTGAGGAGCTGGGCAGACAGAGGGAAAGCAGTAAAAGACAGAATAAAAGGAAAGGTGGAGCACTGTTGTGATTGACTAATTTTTCACCCCATTTCTTTTCTTATTTGTCAAGGAGGGCTCTTGTTATTTCTTCACTTCTTCTCAGAGAAGAAAAACACAGTCCAATCAATCCCTCATTCTCTTTGTAGACAGAGTTGAACCTCTCCTTTCATCAAGTGTTGATTTTTCTTGCCTTGTCCTAAAGGGATTATTTCCTCCATCTCAGTATAAACACTGGAATCCTTCAGATTCCCTCCATATGTCCTTAGCCCCCAAATGACACAGTGTGGACCCCTCTGATTCCCCCTTGGCATCCCCCACCCTCAACTGAAGTGCTGAAACCCTTTGGTCTCACATCTCAATGCCTGTGTTGACTCACCACTACAGCGATAATATGGCACAACGCTTCTGATAACGTCTGATTCATTCTGTAAGTAGGACTCTCTCTCTTCCTTTTGTGTGTGTGTATGTTTGTTCACATGTGTGCTGACTGTCATTAACGTGTATTCAGCTCATGTATGCACAAACACAGATGTGGTCTGTCTTTTTGCAGTGTTGGTTTTATGGTGTCTTCACAGCGGATTTGATTTCCTGTGCTTCCTCTGCTCCAGGCAGTTACAGTGTGTGAGAGTGTGTGTGTGTGTGTGTGTGTGTGTGTGTGTGTGTGTGTGTGTGTGTGTGTGTGTGTGTGTGTGTGTGTGTGTGTGTGTGTGTGTGTGTGTGTGTGTGTGAGAGTGTGTGTGTGTGTGTGTGTGTGTGTGTGTGTGTGTTTTGATCAGATTTTGATCTTACAGCAAAGCTTACAACAGCATCAGAGTGGTGTCAGAAAGAGGCAAAGGAGGTGCCTTTATGTGTGTGGTGTGTGTGTGTGTGTGTGTGCTTTCGTATTGGTCCTGAGGTTAATTTGAACTAATTGGGGGGGGGGGGGGGGGTGTTGACTCTGATTCTGATTCCCTGACTAGTTCTTTGTTGCCTTCATGTTTTAAGTCTTAATGCCCTGAGCGTTACACCCCGGCTTCATATCATTTCAACATCCTTTTATCTCCATGTCTATGTGTTGCCTCGGAAGAACCCGAATCCCAAGACCCAGCCTCTGCAATGTCCTGCATATTACTGAGCCCATCTATCTCAGTGGACACATCCACATCTTTATACACTCCCACAGTCACCAGGCCCTGCACCGGGAGACGCTCAATCAAGATAGTCCCTTCAAACAGACCAATGAACTGTGAATAACGCCATTACACAAACTCCCAGCTCAGAGCGTTACAGAGACAGAGAAGATTGGGAGGGTGCAAAAAAGGGAAAAGAAAAAGAAATCAAGGGAATGAAAAACATTCTGGAGATAGAAGAAGGGGGATGAGACAGGCAACAGAGAGGAGGACACAGAGGATCGAGGGAGGGAGGGTGAGAAACAGAGAGTGAGATGGGAGTGCGTTGGCCTGGAGGGGCCATGGAGCAGGAAAAGACCTCTGCTCCATGGGAGCACTCTGATGGGCTTAGCAAAGGCCCTGCTTTGTTCACACTGTTGGTCAGCCTCTCAGAATTAAGATTACTAAATAATACGATTACTGCAGCTGCACACTGATAACACGCTGCTGCCGATCCCCTTTGTCACTGTCACAAGAGCCAGAGAAGAGAGGAGGAGTGGCATATGATGGCATCAAAGGCATGACAGAAGTGACAACATTACACTGTCAAACGGGCCCATGCTTCACAACATGGCTTCTCTGCTTTCTGCTATGTTAAAAGCTCAAAAGCTGGTGTGATGATTCACATGAAAAGTGGCCATGAACAAGGTTTCTTAGGCAAAAAATACAGTTGGATCAAATGGATGAAGGTTGTCATTTTGTCCAATTATGTGACATAAATTTTGACTCAACTTATCTTTTTCAGCTGTGAATGTGTCACTGTAACTCATAAAGGGACAAAAAGCATAAACTAGGAAACGTCTCTGTATTACCTGATCCCACACGCGTAAACATAAACCAAAGCTCTCATGTTTAGACGTCTGCCCCTTATCTTGATGTTTTACACCACATCGTCTGCGTGGGCTATTTGTTTCATGTTTTCTGCGCTTGACAGATTTGACACGGATTCCTGCCAAGTTGACCTTGCAGTTTAATGTGTAATAAAAGCTGAATTCCCTGGCTGTGTTGCACATCGATACATGTTCTCCTGGTAGCTGATAAATGGTCTACTACCCCCTCGGGAGGAGAGAAAAAACAAGCAGGCAGCAAAAACCGCTGTCCAGTCCTACTGAGCGGAAGTAAAGTACAACCTTCAGAAACCCACTGATCCCAGTGTACTTAGCTAATATCAGGGAAGGTTTGAGCTCGAACCCCCCTCCTTGGAGACACGGAGCATCTTAGCTCTACTCTCAGCTGGAGCACCCATCTGCCTGCAGAGCTAAAGCTTTTCTAGGAGCAGGAGGCATTTGATAGTATAGTATAAAAATAACAAACAACAAACCAGAGTGGGGGGCAAAAAACAAAATCAATGAAATATGACACACATCAAAAAACATGCAGCTTAAAACAGCCTCAAACTACTACAAGTTGGCAACCATCCATTTCACTTTCTGTTCCCATGCAGCACATTTGTCATCTAGTGAATGCTTCATGTATATGTCAGGGAGTATACTTGCTGCACTGACAACAAAATGAACTTTGACCCCAAGCTGTCCCCCAGCTGAGCCCCATAGCCACAAAATAAATGTATGAGTCACTGTGCAGAACCAGAACAGCTCTGGTCAAAAAGCATCCATGTTGAATCACATGCCCTCTGCTCAGCGTGACATACAGAAACAGAAAGGCAATATGGGGATGATGCCAAATACCAAATTATCAGGAGCGTGTTCTTGCCGTTTAGTCTTCCTTTTTAAGTGCTTTTCACAGCAGCAGTGTAGTGTGTTGGTACAGTCTACTGTACAATCATTTCACTCCACTTGGTCTGAATTGTGGCAGAAATTCACATGGTTCATGAGATAATTTTCACATTGAGCTTCCCGTCCTCCTGTTTGCACAAGTCAGGTCCTTTCAGATCAGCGATCCCATCGTCCCTCAGGGTTTGACTGTCTAATTGTTGGCTTAGATTTCTATTAGCTGGTTCCAGTTGTCATTCTTGATTTCATACTTGATTTCATACTTCATTCCTTGATGATTCCTCACTTCTTTTATTGTTAAGGCAGAAAACACATTTTCAGATCTTTTGCCTCATTACTCGTTTTACAGTTCTTTAGTAGTAACAGCTGTTCTTTGGTCAGCATCTGTTATGTCTTTAACTGTGCTGTGATGTACAGGAAATGTTTCAGTCTTAAAAAGGTACTGGAGGTGAGCTGCCAGAGGGGATGAATAAAAAAAGATGATTTTATAACCAATCATTTACAATTAACTATTTGCACTTGTTTGTCTTAAGAAATTGTTTGTTTCGATGTATGCAGATGAATTGGTATTCATAGTGTCATAGCAGGAATTGATGGTTGTTTTTACTTTTATCAACACTGAATTCATCTTTTTTTTCTTTATGAGTGTGATTGGCTTCTGCAATCATTCCCCATGATGCCTCTTGCATGGCAAGTCACCCCTGAAGTATCTCTTTGAGTCCCCTGCTCTGAAATGAGCCTTGCTAATTCAGGATATGAAATCTCTTCTACAATCAAGCAGCACTTCAGCTTCCTCTGCCTTCAATCTTCCTTCGCTTGACCACCAGCGCGAGGCACTGCAGCCTTGCACTAAACCTTTGCTCCTCATTGCCTAATGGAGCACAAAAAATGTCCCTGTTTGCCTAGCTGTTTGTCCACTCCTGCTTGCTTCAGGCTAGCTGGCCTTGAGGGAAAAGATTGAGTGAGTGTGTGCTTGTGTGTGTGTGTGTGTGTGTGTGTGCTTGTGTGTGTGTGTGTGCTTGTGTGTGTGTGTGTGTGTGTGTGTGTGTGTGTGTGTGTGTGTGTGTGTGTGTGTGTGTGTGTGTGTGTGTGTGTGTGTGTGTGTGTGTGTGTGTGTGTGTGTGTGAAGGACGACAAAAAATGGACATTAGGACACACATGCCCTTTCAGTAATGTGCTCCCGGCTGGGCTGTTTGGCTGGCCATAAAGTGAATGCTGCTAATGGCCCCTCGGTTAATGGAGTCATTAAGATTGGATTGCAAAAAGATAAAAGCAATGTGTATAATGTGTGTGAAACGGATGGAAGTGTGAGCGTTGGTGTACTGTTACTGTAGCTGCTTTGTGTATTTCTGGTTATTTAGTGCTCTACTAGTTGATACTCCCAGGATGCCACTTTCTGCAACAATGACACTGTCCTGCATAAGCATTAGCAGAAAGGTCAGTATTCTATCAGTTTAATTGAAATGCGTTGTGAGGCTCAGGTGATCTGTCCTGACCAGCTCTGTCCTGATCAGTCAGCTGACCGAGTCTCTCGGAGTCACAGCTATAATGTTTTAGCGCAACATCGCCGCTTCCTTGTGTGTCTGTGACAAGTGACAAAGGCTGATGGGCTTGATTTGAGGTCATTTCAGGACCTGTCCCCGAGAGAATACAGCAAGGCTGGCGAATGGCATTCTGGGTAGTGTTGCGTGTTATTTTCATGGTGGCAGTGGCATGACTGCTCATTAAGTCTATGTCAATTTCTTGTTTTCTTACCAGAGGGTTTTGCTTATGTCACCGTGCTCATCATGTTTTAAGCTTCAGCTGCGGTTGGTCCAGCGTGCCTCGTTTGCTTGTTGTATTCAATGAAATGCAGCCTTTATTGCACCACGAGGGAAGGCTAGTTTGCAGGCAGAATTAACATTAAATCACAGGATAAAATAATTAAAACAGAGCAGAAAACTCTTTTCTAATTAGGCCGGGCAGAGAGTCAATACTTTTAATGCCAAACATAAAATAGTTTTTCTCCACTCTGAAAGTATAATTGTTGTAAAACTTCAAACAGAGCTGGATTTTACTACACTGTTTACACATTTCAGCACTTAAACCTTTGCCAGCTTCATGGAATATTTATCAGTCAAGTGGTGTCAGTCCATGTTTCAGAAGATCAGAGGATACATTTCAGAGTGAAAGAGCGCACCTTTTAATCTAATCAGTGACTAAGCAGAGAAAGCCTGCAGCTATAAAATGGAGTCTCAGCAGGGGTTGTCACACTGCAATCACTGATCAAACCTGTCTGCACACACCTGAGGGGGTCATGCTGCAAAATAAGGAAAACTGGCTTAATCTCCATGTTCTTTTATTTTCAGATAGACTAGTGATGGGTATTATCAGGGTGGATGTTCTGATCTTAGATTTCATTATGTCAGTCAGAAGAGACAAAATGATAGTAGATCATGACGATATGTATTTGTGTTCGGGAGTCTTTTTGTTAAGCCTGTAAATAGAGTGTGACTTCAGTTGAAGGGCAATGTCTTTTATTACAGTATGAGCTGAGGCTATCTTATACTGTTCATCCATTCTGCTACTATTCTATGTAATTGCCTTTGTGGGAGAAAAAAATGTTCTCTAGTCGTTCAGGTTACCAGCAGTGTCATCCTTGGTCTAGTGAGTCTATTTTACATTTTAATGTTATACTGAGGCTTCTGCTGAGCTGCAGTGTGCCAGACAGCGTGATAATGGCCCTCATCATGATATCTACAGGTATCACTGCTCTCTAAAGCTCATCATTAATATATGTAGGTCTTAGATCAGCTCTGTTAGACTAAAAGGACACCAAGGTGGAACTCCGTCAGACAAGAATTTCCTCGTATTTTGGGTGGTCTTCCCTAAGCTTTCTCATAAAGAAAGAATAAGCCTAACTGGTGAATGTTAATTGAGACCCTAAGAATAATTTACAACAAATGGACTGATGTTACTGCTGCTAAATGCTGCAAAATTACCCGTGTACTTGAAGACCACATATGTTATATAAGTGTAATCTTCATTTCAAACAGCTTTGTCTTTTCCTTTCTACAGATAAAAAACACACTTAAACAAAAACACATGCTTTTATGTATTATACGATGAACAATAACACATAAAACAGACTTTAGGGAATCAATCTCTTCAATAGGGGAACCACTCAAAAGATTTCTCCTGAGTCTATATATCCAAAATGTTTATTTGTGGCAAGCAGTAAAAAAACATCTTGGATTAGAATGAAAGAGCATTTTGCAATGTCAAGATTATTATACTGGAATAAGCATTATAACATCAAAATATAGGAATCATAGAATGAAAAATAAGCTCTGTATTTCATGGAATGCCCATGCAGATTGTCCCAGTGAAGGAAGTTTCGTAAACTCTTTCACTGTATTTTAATCCAATGTGTATCTAGAAAACATGACGCAACATTTTGTCATAAAATAATAATTGCCATAAACATACATGTCATGCCCAGGATGTAAATAAAGGCAAGAACATTAGAATTTTCATCTCCAATATCATTCAAAAATATAAAGCTTGGTATTATATCCTTCTCATTTAGGGCATTATCTACCTGGCCAGATGTCAGACTCCAGCGGATGCCTCATCCACTGTGAAATAATCTGTAATATTTTAATCCACTTAACAGGAAGTTGTCACCTTCATTGCCGATTCCAAATATTGCCCCGTGTCTAATTGTTTCCACAACACTAGTATTTTGGGTTTGTGAGTCAAGAGCCTGTAATCAGCGCCACCAATCAGAGGTATTAACATGCGAGTCAGTTCCAGCTCAGCTGCCGCCGTCCAAATGGTGATGCAGCAGTTGATTATGGGCTACTGCCTGATTTAAAACTGCTGAATATTTAATTGACACAATGAAAAATAACACTCCAAATGGGCTCCTATCATGTCATTATAACTGAATTAAAAAAACAACAGACTGCATTAATTAACTGTCTTGTCATTTTATAGACTTCTGAGACTCACTTCTTTACAGAATAGAGGGTTCAAAAGATTCTCTCCGCAGAGTAAAAACTTGGCTTCCATGTTGACCCCCCCCCCCCCCTCCACTGCCCCCTGCTGCAACCACATACACAGAGGTGCCACAAAAAAGAAGGATATTATCTGCATGGTTGCCTTTTGGGGGTATAACTCTCTTGGTCAGAAAATGGTAGCCTGTGAATTCGGACGAAGAAGGGAAGGAGGTGTCGACCATAATTAAGCTCATATGGAGGTGAGTGTGTCAAAAAAAATGAAAAGATGCTTCACTAAACCACAGTAACTCTTTTACTGTTCTGACACCTTCCTGTGTTCTTTCCTTCTTTTCTTAATCTGAACAATATCAGTACATCATCCAAGAGGCTCAGTTCAAATGAAGAACCTTTTTTTTTTATTTGTCTGCGGTACATTGCTTCTTGATGTAATCCAAAGATTTCTTTGTCCGTTTTTTTTTTATTTCAAGCTGTGCCGAGCTATTCATTTGCTCAGGAATCAGAGTCTAAAGCTCGAGTAATTTAACTTGTGCTTTTGTCTGAATCCACTCTTTCTTCAAGTAATTTTCACTCTCCCCAAACTCAGAAATGCTACAGGCACAAGAAAAAAAATGCTTTATGTACGCTCGATTAGCTGTGTTTGTACACCAGCAGATTGTCGAGTTGTTTGTGTATTTTCATGTGTGAGCAGCATAAGCATAAAGTATGTCTGCGTGTAAGGATCTGGCCAGTGTTTGCCTTTTTTTCTCCATTCAATGTGTTTGTGTGTGTAATAGAAATGTTGTATCTGCATTTTCTTCCTGATTGTGTCAAGACATGTTATCTGTCAAGATGACGGCTGTATTTTTCTGCTCCGGTGTGTGTTTATTATTCCTTTGAATTCAGTATGTGATGAAATCTGTTCATTCTGCCAAAGTCATGACTAGTGCCTGTGTGGAAGATGTCAGAATCGATGCATTTCATACAGACAGAGCTCCACCAGCTCCTCACGAGAGGGTCTTTGATCCAAAGTAAAACAGGCTGAAAGGTTGCATATGGATGGTAATACCAACAACAGCTGTTTTCTGTTTGTAGTAAGTAACATAAGAAAATATTGACCAAAACTTGAGACACAACATTTTGTGCTCTTACTTGAGTGCTGCCTGATTATAAAGCTGCTAAGTTTTGGTAATTAGTGAGTGAACTGCTGATTATAGTTCTGATTTAGCAGGTGCTGTATTGAGTTTACTTTACCTAAACTTGCAATTATTAATTTTAGGCCACTTGGGGGCAGCATAAACAAGACAAGATTTATTTAAGACAAAACAAAGACCTGCAAGGGGCTACAATGCTGACAAACTGTAACAGATTGGCTAGCTTGCTAAAATCATGAGGCATCGTTTGCTTGAAATGGATTAGCGCCCCAAATGTTGAACATCACTTTTTGTCTGCTGATATCCTTGTCTTTTTGAGCAACATAAGTCTTTAGCGATCTTCCAACAGCCTTTTTTTTTAATCAAACATCCTCTCCGTAAGAAAGGTTTCAACAGCATCTTGAAAAACACCTTTGAAAAATACCAACACTTATGCCTTTCAGACCTGGCTCTTTACAGCTGAGAGAAAAACTGCAGCATCACTTCATAACACTCAGAACTACAATTGACCTCTCTCAGTACACACAGGACAAAACTTTAATGCTTCAATTATTTATAATCTGCATAGTATGATATTTTTAATCTGTTTGTCTCCTGGTGAAAATCCAAATATACACCAGGTAGCTTATTAGCAGTTATATGTTGTTCCCCCAGTGAAGACTTATTGTTTACAGCCCTTTGTCCACTCCGACAAATGAGGACAAAACACACAGCCATAATTTGTACAGAAGATTTTCTTTAACCTCGCCTCCTGATATCACCATTTTCCAATTTGGCCATCAAGTCTCAATGGGACATAATCAGTCGCCAGCAGTTGGCCGGTGGCTCTTGCTGGTGATATCCTGTCCACGATAATAACAACAGCGTCTCATAAGGGGATAACCTGCCTTATTGCTCAATGGATTTACATACAGGAGGTAATCATTGTGACTGCAGGCTATCTGTGACTGATGGTGTGTGTCAGCACTGAACATGCAGCCTTTGTTTTCATTTGGCAATAAGGCCTGTTGGGCCATGCCGCTGCAGAGATCAATGTACCGTTTGGATGATTGGAATGTGTCTGATTGTCTGTGTGTGCATGTGCATGTGTGTGTTTGTAATTCATCTAAATGGTTACCTGTGGGCCATCATCTTTGCTGCCGCCATGAATCCATCTCACTCAGTGTTGCTGTGAAGCAGAGAAAAGGCAGGACTTCTTTCACAAGAGACCAAACCATTACAACAGCAATCTGATTTACTCTCCCACAGAGGCCTGGATATTAAAACACTGTTGTACAATAATCCATTTTAAAGAAAAAAACCCAAATACAGAAATATGCTAATAAAGGGAAGTGTGTGTGTACAACCGTATCCTCCGAGGCTTCTCTAGTGAGGGGATGTTAGAGGCAGAGGAGGAGGAGGAGGCGTAGGGGGGGAGGAGATAGGAAGCGATAGCTCAGCAGAAAGTTGTAAGTCCTCCAGTGGCTTGCTAATCTGCCAGACTTAGGGCGCCTGGTTTTCTCTGTGCCCTCACGGAGGAAAGGGAAAGCTCCGCAGGGCTCACCTTTCAAGCCGCCGGGGCTACAGCCACAGGGGGAAACCCAAACACATTGATTAGCCGTCAGGAAGGAGAGGGGTGCAAACTAACTCTCCCCCTCGTCCTCTCTCTCGACCCCCACCACCTCAGACCACCTCCTGTAGCTCAGGCCGCTGCTTTCTCACGGGAAGATCGGCACAGAGAAAAGATGGAAAGAAAGCAATCAGGAATGAGGCAGATGAAAAATGACTAAGGTGTGTTGAGCGAGAACAATCGACAAAACGACAGACAGGAATCAAACAAACAGGCGAGCCGAGAACAGCCTTGTTTTGTTTCGCTCTGATCGTAAGCCAAAATCGGGGAAGCGTGTTTGTGCACAAATTGCATGTGCCTCCCTTGCGCGCGTGTGTGTGTGTGTGTGTTTGTGTGTGTGCTTCGGTTGCTGTGTTTATCTGTGTGAAAGCTTTACGGTAAATAAAGCTGGAGTCCTGGCAGGCAGACAGGTGCAGCAGGCAGGGCCAAAGGAGCGCTACTGTAACTCAGGAAGAGAGGAAGAGCGACACCTTTGAAAGAGCCACCGGACGATCTTTTGAAGTCGTCCATATTGGCATGTCATGAATAAACATGGGAGATGTTTGCTCTGCTGAAGGTGTGAGGCTCATTAGAGCGCACGAGGCCATGGTGATAAAAGAACTGTGGCCCTGATCAATTCACTGCACTGAAAGTTCATCCGGTAGTGCTTATCATTTGAACTCTCAATATTTGTCTAATCGTGCATGCAAGCATTAGAAAGAATAGAGGCGCTAATTAGAAAGAAAACTCCACAAAGCTCAAGTGTACCGTGTGGAAATGAAAACATTTGAGATCATCAACTGCATTATCTTTTAATTTCTCACAATTTCAAAATCACCTCGCAAGTGTGATGTCAGATACCTAATGAGTCTCCTTCGTCTGCACGTTTCTAAAGAAAACCATCAGACTAATCTCCAGAGTTTCACTGTAATGTCATTTAGGAGATGTTGCCGGAAACAAACGGATGATAATGTCTATTACTGCAGATAACGATATAGCGTAAATTACATAACACTCCCTGCACCTCCACTCAAATCATAACTCATCTATAGGCTCCTATAATATTAACCCAGTGCTCCCCCAAGGCTGAGAAAATGAACTAGCACCTTATAAGCCCATGCAGCACTGTGAAGCTGTGGTGTGATTAGAAACTCAGCCTGGTGAAATGCTAATACACTCGTTGGAGCTTTGATAGCCTCCAGTATGTTAGGCTGCTGGTTATGAATAACCCTCTGCATAACTGACCCTCCCCCACATCACCCAGGGCCAAAAATTCAGTTTTCACAGCCTTGCCATCAGTGTTTCAGGCTGTGCACTTTAATTTCTTTTTTCTTTTATCTGACTAGCTGAATACATGTCAGAGCATAGGGTTCATCTGAAAGCATAAGAGGAATCAGTAACAGCCCTTAAGTCTTGCTGAGGCGGATCTGGGTGAAGATTAAGCAACATCGGTTAAAGGAAAACGGGAGGGGAGATGTGTTTTGGTCTTATAGGCATCTGACAGCTCCTCCATAATAGTCGGGTAATCCGTTTTATACAGTGTGGGCTCCTTTTTTTCCTGCAAACATTGGCAGCCTCCAAACACAGATTTACCAAATGCACACACACACACTCACATACATGCATTCATTGGCGCCGACACATGCTTTCATAAACAATTAGGCAAAGCAGAGATAAACATACATCTTAAAGCAGTCATTCCTTGATGTGTGTTCGTCATTTCGACTTGACATCTGTCAAAACTGCTTAGATCAGCGTAGTCCAAGAAATGTTGTCGCACCAAAACCAAAGCCAGGAACTACTTCTCAAACTCATGCTAGCTCTTAGGCTGCTAAAGGAATGTGTGTGTGTGTGTGTGTGTGTGTGTGTGTGTGTGTGTGGCTTTTCCTCTTAAACCACTACAAGCTACTTAGAAACCAAATGGACTCATTATAAGTGCTAATGACAGGTGTCTTTTTTTGTTGTGTTTGCGGTAGGGAAACGCTGCCAACTAAATGCCTGCCAGCACTAGCGTCAAACTGTGCGGTGTGCAAATATTCTGTCGAATGAGGTGCGTTATCTATTCCTGCACCCTCGTTCCACTCATTAAATATTAATTGAAATGTGACATTTGATATCCGTAGTTGAATCACTTTAATGACATTGATGTGACAGGCTTAATTTAGCCAGTTAGGCCGCATCAGAGGAAGAAGTCATTCGGTCCCTCCCTTCATTATCTTCTTTATCGCACCCTGTGATTGCACAGACCAATTAAAACAGATTAGCCTCCCATCCAGTTCACCCCCTTTTTTCTGACACCAAGTTGTTGTGTCATTTGTTGAGCATCAAGACTGCCCGAGCTGATTCTTTGTTGTTTCGCTCCCCTCTCACAGGGGCTGTCCAAAGTAATAATTGTGTGTCTTGCTGTGTGATAATGTTTTGCTCTCTGTTTCTTTTGGGTTTGTATTGAAATCTTGATCCTGTCCCACCGCAGTGGCTATTCCCCCCCCCCCCCCCCCCCCCCCCCGTATCTGAAGGAGCGATGCTATCTCCCTCCCCCTGTGAATTTGCTCCTCTCCAGCTGAATTATCAATTCTCCCCTTATTGCTCTCTTTCTCAACTCTCAATATTTTCTCTCTGCCCCCCCCTCCCCCTATCTTCCTCCCTTATCTCTCCTTCACCACTACATTTCCTCCCTCTCGGTCTTACTTTCTCCTCTCCTCTGTTTCAATTCTCTCTTCCCTCTTATCTGTCCACCGCGATCACTCCTCCTCCATCTAACGTCAGTCTTTACTCTGTTTCCTCAAGACGCCCTGCAAGTCTCTGGCAGGGAAAGCATCAGAGTGTAACCTGCTAAATTGGAACGTTATGGTGAGGCAACACACACGCATGAGAAACTCTTGAGTTAATGGACAATTTACCTCACCTCATTGTAATAGCCTTTACATTCATTAAGCCCCCTCTGCTCTCTCTCTTTATCTTTCTCCCACTCACTCCCTTATTTCTTCATTCTCCTTTAGCTTTTTGTGCCTTAGTTGTCTTCATCCTCACAGCCTGCAGACATTCCTCTTCATCCTTCCTACTTTATGTTTCCTGGTCTTTCTCTTTCTACCCTCTAGCTTGAGCTGTCCAGCCTGGTTCCTCCAGCCTGCAGGAGTAAACGGTAAAATAATGGTTAACAGCCAGCCATAAATCAACCCAATTGAAAAACATCACCATTAGAGTCACCCTCTCTTTCCCTCTCTCATCTGCTCTTTTCGGTGCCCTTCACCTCTGTTTCAGGAGGGAACGAGGGAGAGAAAGAGGACCATTAGGAAGCGTTGTGTGTGTGGGGTGGGGGGGGGGGGGGGGGGGGGGGGGGGGGGGGTGAAAGGCTTCTAGAGAATTGGAGGATAATGAAAAATAGCAACACACATGTGTGCTGTGTGTGTTTTGGTTTCTGTGGACGTGTTTGTGTATTTTTGGTTTTGAGGGAATGGGATCCAGTCTTTTAGCTGTTACTGGTGTGTGGATGCTATGTGCTCCGTCCTGACCCAAAGCTTAGAGGAGATGGCTCATGCGGAAGGAAGAATATCTTGTGTCAGCACATCCGCAATCCGTCTCTGTGTGTGTGTGTGTGTGTGTGTGTGTGTGTGTGTGTGTGTGTGTGTGTGTGTGTGTGCGCGCGTGTGTGTGTGTCGCCACACATGTATTACAGGCTTAAGGGAGGAAAAGGAAAAAATGCCTCACAGTGAAACAGATAGCGCAAAAGAGAAAAAAAAGTGATAGGAGAGGAGGAATCTGCAACAATGCGCTATGAGTGAAGCGATGCGTTAAATGTGATATGACACACAGACATACATATTGTAGACACACAAAGTCATCCATCCTCATTCATAGAACACAAACGCGTTGACTCACACACATCCACAAACCCACATATTTAGTTAGAGCAGCTGATTGAAGGCAGCAGTTGTTCAAGCTTTATTGGACCAATAAAAGGCGGCCTCAGGCAGAGGCCTGTCTGGGTTTGGTTGCTGTGGTGATGCTTGCCAAGGTACGTGGCAGAGGAGGAAAAATTAAGACATACATTACTTAAATAAACATTGCATTACCATAAAGAAAATGCATTCGTTCAACACCTTACTTCACTCCCCCCATATAGCATACCACTCGCATAGTTTAAACATCGATCACCCAGCCTTAAAGATATCTCTGCGTCCATGCAGTGCTCACTCAAAAAAATATTACCTTTCAAAAATGTAACAGCAAGGCCTCTTCCCCCCACCCCCTCAAAGAATCTCAGTAACTCTGTGTGAGCAACAGCACTTACAGTGAACACTTTTTATTGGAACTACTTTTCTAGGAAATAGTTCCCATTAAAACCACTGACACTAAGTTCAAGCAAAGCAAATGCAAAACCATCTGCATACCAATCTAGGTAAATGAGGTTGTATTCTCTTCTGGGTGAATCTCCGATTAAATTAAATGTGATCAGCTAAATCTATTAACAAAGGTATCAAATATTAAAATACTCATTATGCAGCAGAGTCCCTCTCACAGTGTTCTTATATTATGGGATTTTATTACTGAAACATTAACATGTAAGCAGCGTTCAATATTAAATCTGGTACAAATGTGTGTAATTTGAACTACAAGCATTTTGTTATCAGTTTGGCACTTGAATTAAATACAGTACATCCCATTTAACGATCTGATGATATGATTTAAATTAAAACTTTATTCTAGAAAGTAAGCTGTCAAATTGAAGTGGAGGAGTAAATGGTGCAATAAACCAAAAAGTAGAGAGTATACAGCTGAGAATATACAAAAATAAAAATCACACCCACAATATGAAAGAGAATTCATGCATGCATTGTATGCTCTCACTCACAACTCCCGCACACTTGACTGAACCACGTGCCATGACACATCTTCACAGAAACAAACCCGTCCACGCATCCTCACAGACTCTCAGTGCAAAAGGCCAGGCTGCACAGAGGTGCTGACGGCTGTCATGTTAATGTGCAGGGGAGGCAGGAGGATCGGGTTGTTACCAGCAGGGTGAGCTGGGGTAGTGGAGGATAGTGTGGTGAGGGTGGTGTGAAAGCAAAAAAAGGAATTTTAAATATTTAGACAGCTCTTTTTTGGGGGGGAGAGAGATCTCATCTTGCAAATTGATTTAGCACAAGAGGCTTTAGATGTTTGTGAAAGATTAAGGCTTATATTATCAGTAAAGTCTTTGTGAGTAGTTAAAGAACAAGTGTTGAATCATTAATTAATGGTTTCCTGAATAAATCTGATTCGAGGACTACTACATGATGTGTTACAAGAAACTTGACTGGCAGATAGAATATCTACTCTTTAGCTGCCCAGTACTCATATTATATTTCAGTCTGGATCAATGGGTGGCCTGATGTGTGTACTGACAAACATCACCAGAAAGCATTTATTTTCAATAACCCCCTGAATCAAATATAAGTTAACTACTATTACTAATTCACCTGTCACTTCTATGTGTGCAAATCTTGTAGATTTAAACAGTTTCAACATATACATTTTGAGTGCATAATCCTCGGCGTTATAAGGATTATGCAATATTTTAAATCATCAACCAGACTTCAGAGGGGGCAATGTTTAGATTTATATTAATATAATATACAGAATTACAAAGATTGTGATACTGCAATGCAACAGAATTGAGCAATTCCTGTATGAATATCAATACAGAGATAAAACAAATTTAAACATTTAAACAGCAGCACTCTAGGAAATGTAACTTTTGATATATTACTTGCCCAGGGATTCATATGTTAAGTAGAATTTTGCTTGCTTTATTTACTATTAAATGATTAAACTGAATAAAAAAAAGTATCAACATTTCCCTCATTTGAACTAACGGGGGTGTGATAGAGGCTCTTCTGTGTAGATGGTTGTAGATGCAGAAGTGTTTGATGAGATGAATATGACCGGAGGTGGGGGGGGAGTAGGCTATACCCAGGATGTGTGAGGGGAGAAAAGTCCCGACTGAGAAAGCGAGCACAGGAATGATGATGATAGAGTGAAGATACACAGTGTGTGTGTGTGTGTGTGTGGGGGGGGGGGGGGAATGTGATGGAAGTGGGGGAGGATGGATGAAGGAGGGAGGGAGATTTGTCCTCCATCCTGCAGGAGTGTGGTCTTCACTTCACAGCCCCTGCGGCGCTGTCTTCACAATCTCCATCCCTTAATCAAGAAGAACAAAGATATGCATGTTATTAAAAAACCAGGCCCGTCAAAGGGAGGCAGCAAAGGGAGCGGGGGAGAGAAGAAGAGAAACTAATAAATAATGGCATAGTAGCGTATAAATATAGTGTTATCCTCCAGGCTCCTCCTATCTATTCATTAAGGAATTCTTCTCCAGCAGTTGTCTTTTTCTTTTAAAGAAAAATGAAATAGTGTTGATTTTCATTGTCTACCCTCACTATATCCGATCTCTAGTCTACCACTGTCTGTCCTCCTTTCCCTCTTGTTTTTCTATTATTTTTATGCTACTGCTCAGTGACAGGCTTTGTCTCGCTGTTTTATGAGCTTTCTTCTCATTCCCTGTCTCTCACCTATTCTCCATTTTGCTCTCCCCTCTTCTATCACGCCCTTATTTTGGTTCTGTCAAGCTAATCTTTCTGCCTGTGTTTCATTTGAGTCTCTCTCTCTCTCTCACTCTCTCCCTCCATGTGTTCTCTCAGTGGTGTGAAAATGATTACATTGGATGGTGCATTTGCCTGTTTGTGTACATGTGTGTTTGTGTGGGAGTGTTGTTCATGGCATGTTGACAGACAGGGGAAAGGTGAGACCTGTGGCGCGGCTACAGACGGAGGCATCTGAGTGTCAATGCTTCTCAGCAGTATTTAGTAGTGGATGTGGTACCCGAGTGTAATTTGTGCCTCAATGTGGAATTATATGATATTTACAGTCATGGATAATTAGAGGGCTGTGGTTAGATGTCACAGTGTCACAGAAACCCGGCACTCTTAATTACATTTCGTGCATTTTGAGGGAGAAGCAGAGAAGTCATCCAGAGATTCCTTGTTTTAAGAGTGTTTTGTTAACGTCCCTGGTCAAAGTGTTAGCAGGTGATTTGGCCCAAGAAGCATTACTCCCATAAACAATCATTTATAGAGTAGAATCTCAAATATGGCAAACACATTTTCGGGCATCAAAAACACCAGGAAATGACTTTTTGAATCAATTAACAGTGAGTATAATAGAATAGAGAGTCTTAAATATTCATTTATGTTTGTTAGAAGCAGGCGGGCTCAGCCAGCAGAAGTCTTGGACATGCATTTACTCTGATGTGGAAAAGGATGAAGTGTGCACGCTCTATGAGAAAAACATGACAGTTCTCCTTAACACATTCATGTCATCAACACTCCCATTGCAATGCACAAAGGAAATGGCCGAGTTGCTCACATATTGCATCAAATCCTGTTAGTCGAAAAAATAAGTGCCTTTTCAAATCCCTGCTGGAGTAGAAGGCATGGTCTGTTTTTTTTCATACTCTGAATTTTTGATTCAAACAAACCCTTACACATCCAATATTTACCCACATTTGAATGGTGATTTCAATTTGGAGTGAAAGTTTGAGAGCACCACATACCGTTAAATTCAATTAGGCTGTAATACCCATTTGGTATATTATTTCAAATTTTGCTCTGGGTGAAGAAATTCCACATTGTTACATAAACAAGAAGATGTAGTGTTTTTCTAAAAGACAATTAAGCACGTCTTAGATTGTTTTGTCAAGCTCAGTTACAGGCGTTATCAGGCCTATAAAACCATCAACTTATAAAAACGTCTAAACTTTTGTTTAACACTTTTATGGAATATATACATGTAGTACACCAATATGTACTTTCTGCAGCGTGAAACAACTCAAAGCAGTTGAGCTTTTACATCATTGCAAACACATTGATTATGTTGAAGACCTCTGGAACACCTCAAAGTAATCATAGACATCCGATCATCCTTTCAGACGGAGCACAATAATGAGAAGTTTCTCTAGAATTTTCAGTTTTAGTTAATTATTAGCAGGGAGCATGCAATTAAACACAAAAGCTGAGGTACAGGTACAAAAACTGAGTCTGAACATCTGTTCTAATGTAACTCAGCTCAACCAGTGAAATGTGTGACCAACATTGCAGATTTGATGCTTTCACATATAAATAGCTCCAATGTGTGTTGGATCAAATTGATGTCTACACATCTGCTCGACTATGGAAGCGATTAGTGATCAGAATTCAAATGATAAAGCAGTTATTCAGTTATTAAAAGAATAATCAACTACAGGGCTAAAATTGAATCAAAATCAGGGAAACAACTAGTTTGGAGCTTGTACCAGCGTTAAAGATCTCGCTCGCCTCATAGACTGTAAATATTACGTTCACCTGCCTGGGAGCGGGAGTCTGACGTCACTTTCCTGCGCCGTCCACTTTGCCAATTCATTTTCGAGTTGGTTTGAATTATGATCACTTTTTAGCACGGCAAGTTTGAAAACGAAAAGCCAAAGACCTTTTAGTTTTCATTTGAATGATGTCATACAAAATGCATACATAGAGAGTAAAAGTATAATGCAAACTGGATGACTGAATATTCATTTTAAATATAGGTCAAATAATGCACCTATAATCTGAAAATTAAAACATGTTTCTGTTACTGTATTTTCATTTTAAAATTAGCTTTTTCATTTGAATTATGATACAAATTTAGCGGGGCATTTGAAAATGATAAAGCAAATGTCATTTTCTTCCTCATTTTAATTTAGTCAAAGAATGTGCATTTTTGAAGTTGAAAACTAAAATTCAAATTAGATAAATTAATCATCATTTTATTTTTGAGTCAAATAATACACGCAATTAAAAAGCATTTCTGTTAATGCATTTGAATTTTCAAATTAGCTTTATCATTTGAATTCTGATCACTAATCGCTTCCATACTCGACGCCTGTATAAAATGAATGAATCCTCACAGCTAGTTAATTAGGAACTATAAATTGGTCGTAGGCCAGGTCTGAGGGAACTTTGGCTGTGAAGTTTATTGTCTGCCGAAGTGTAAAATATTCTAATACCGATATGAGCCGCTGTTAAGTGTTGAAACTTGATACTCTTAAGTTTTAATAATCCTGAAGATGACAATGAATTTACACGGCAGACAGTTTGATGTCACCATAAAGAATAACTTCTCTCTGCCCCCACAAACCATGACTGACATTCGGCCGCCCTGGGCTCAGCTCTTTCTAACTCAACTTTATCAGGCTAAGCCTCAGCTACGTATACGTTTGGAAAGTCCAGGAAGTATTACCATCACCACAATAAAAATCCTCATAGCATATCATGCTTATACAACCAACAACTTCATAATAATCCTATTTCATTCAAAAGCACTGCAAGAAATACCTCAGGTCTGATCCAGAAAAGTGTTTATTCAAAGGCCCCATAATTCTGTTATATCGAAAGGAGTTCATGTTATTCTGTTGACCCATATGTTTGCCATAATGTGAGTTTGAAAAACCATTTTCCAACCCTCCCTGTCCTCTCTTTTGTTGTGACAACACAGAAAGGGTGCTGACCACTTTGACCTCCATTGACCGTCTCCCTTGTTATCATTTATGAGTTTAAAGTGATTCTGTATCAAGGCTTGTACTCTGAAGGCACATAAATTGTGTGCTCCCTCTCTGCCCTGTTTAGCTTTGCTATCTTTCTCTTCCCTCTCTCTCTCTCTATTACGCTTTCTCTCTGACACACAAGCATACAAAAATGAGCCTCTCAGACACAAACTATTTATTCATCCATACAATTTACAAAATGGTTCTTTCAGGTTTTCATGATTTTCCTTCAAGGACTTTTTTTCCTGTTGATTTGTTTGGTAAAAAGTGAGCAGATTGTTGGACAACAAGTCAAATTTTAAGCATTGTTTCAAATGTTTACCGTAAATAGGCCCAGGTGCGGAGCATGATTGGTTTTCTAATAGGTATGCTGCTGTGTGACACAACAAGGATATGGGACCACCTGGTAGTGTGTGTGTGCATGTGGTTGAAGGCATGCTTGACAGCAGTATGTGTGAGAATGTGTAGCTTCACGCACCCTTGATCCTGCTCATTAGACTAATATGACAATGGTATGTGCTCATTACTTCATGTAGAGAGCCGCCATAGAGCCAACTTCACCAAGGAAGTCAATGAAGAATGTGTAGTACATAATACGTTCTCTCGTACCATCTGTGGTCGAAACGTGTGTCGAAATCAAACAAGCTTCATGGCACATGTTGTAACCAGCAGGATATGCCTCTGCAGCCAATGAAAAAGGGCCTCATATAGAACTCATATAATGGCCACTACATGCTGGTTTCATAAAAGAAGAAGAAAAGAAAAGTCAGACTGGATAGGGAGCTGATACTCTACCTGTTCAAAACATCCTGCTAAAGATTTAGAAAAAGGAAAACCTTAAGCAACTTTAAAAGCTGCCCCACTTAAAGACACAAATTCTTGCTAATTTGATTTTTAAGATCTTCTTCAGTTACATTCTTAAGACCCGCCTCTGCTCCAGCTCTTTTGACCTAAAGATAGGTTGAGATTGCATTTCCAATATGGCGCCCGCATCGGCGATTCGAGTGCCCCCTCAGTAACCAGTGGGTGACGTCACGGAGGCTTCGGCCATGTTTATTTCCATTCCATGGTGTGAACTCTAGTTAAAGAGCTAAAGGGGTGTTAGCATAAGCTTCACATGTAACCAAGAGGGATGCAAACATTTAGACAGCTCTGCCAAAAGTTCCACATTACATCCACCACTACTTGACCTTTTTGTCAAATATATGGCTAAAATATATCAATTGAAACATCAGACTATTCCTTTAAAAGGTTACAAACGTAACAGATTCAGGAAAGTTAGGGAAGAAACTGTAATGATTGGAATATTTGAACAGAAAAATACCCCATCGGAGCTGTAGTTTTCTGAATGTTAGCAAATGAATGATTCATCTTTGTCATGATCCCTTCCATTTGGAATAGCAAGTGTTGCAATAGATTCATCACAAACCCCAAGAGCATGGTTTACTTTCTCAAAGAGACAGATAAAAGAAACTCTCAGTGGGAGATGGCATTGGTTTACAGCAGCTATTTAAGCTTGAATGTCTCATCAGGACTGTGACTTTTTGTTGAATATACCTCAAGCTATTTAGAAATCGAAAGTTTCCATTTATGGGAGGTTATTTGGGGAGTAACTTTTTATTAATTGTATTTAAGGTTTAAAATCGGGATAGGTTTTCCGAGCCTATGGACATAAATTTTGCTAAAAACATCTCATAATGCTAATTCATAATTTGAATAGTTCATAGCAATGAGCATTTAGTTAAACATCAGGGTGTAAAACCTTTTTTTCAGATATCTTAGGGTGATGTCATTGAAACTAATCCCATGTTCTTCAACAGTAATGACTTCAATCAACCACCATCTCCCCACCCTCTCTCTCTCTCTCTTGCTGTCTCTCTGTCTCTTTCTGATCCAGCATTTGCTGTTTGGCATGCCGTGCGTGTGTCGTCCTTGCAGACATGACTAATGCATGGAACACACAATATATCTGCCAGTCAGAGCCAGCTAGACGTGTGTGGGCGAGAGCCTTCTCACATTACCTTTTGTACGTGCCTAATAAAATAATTTCATCTGCTAAATATACATAAGCCTGGATTAAAACATATGATACAAGATGACACACACACACACACACACACACACACACACACACACACACACACAACAGAATACACATGAATTTTCTCATTTCTCTGTTGATTGTCCTCCACCTGATGAGTGTTTATGTATCAGTGCTGAGATATCCGTGGTTTTGCTGATGTTCCAGTGCAGTGTTCCTCCTCAGTGAGCCGGCCCTTCGCCACAGGGTTGGTCACGCTAATAAAGACCCTTTGAACTGAACCGAATTGACTTGAGACATGCAGAGAAAAGGGGAGGAGAGGCAAAAAAAGAAAGAGAAATGGACTTTGGAACAAAGACCAAAAGAAAGGAGGAGATAATGAAAGGTTTTGTCCTACAGGTAAAAGACCTGCCTTTCTTTTTCTGTCACCCATGCTTACATTAATAATTAAAGGCTGCGCACGTGGGTTGTGGTCCCCAGATAAGGGCAGATGACGTCTGTAGATAATGCTAGTTTCAACCTTCATTTGATTTTTAAGGTCGTACTCAAGGGGCATTTGACATTTGACATCTGACATTTAAAAGAGGTAGGCAGTAGACTTAACTTTGGCATTTTATACATTTTTTAAAGGGGGGACAGTACATTGAAGAGAGTGAAATGTGACACAGGCCTGTTTTGAACCCATTTCTTGCTCTCGTCAGTACTTGAGCATTGCCATTCTTCATCCTCTCCAGCCATTATGCACCTCTAACTGTTCCTCCAACAACAACGGAAGTCAGAGTCAAATCTCGCCACCCTCGTGTTGTGTAATATTTACTGTTCCCTTTCATGTCCATCAAAACATCCTGTGCAACGCACCTCACCCACATTTTGAGGAAAGCTGGTGAAAGTGATTCATCAGAGAGATCAGTGAAGATTTCATGTTGAATCTGATCCCAGATTGGCAAAAAGGCTATTATAAGCACCAAACTTAATGTCAATCAAGCAGTCCATTACGGCAAAACAAGATTTACGAGAATGAAAAAACCTACAGGCTGTGTGCATTAGTTACTGTACCAATGATGAAGCAATGTGACATCTTGTGTGTGGGCCTGCGGCGGCTCCAGGCCTGCAGAGGCTGTCTAGTCCGACTAATGAGGATGAAGAGAGAGGTCAGAGATGAAAGCCAATCTAAATATGGACCTTGATATGACTTTTACATTGTGTCATAGTGTGTCACTGTGCATGTGTGTGTGTGCTTGGAGGTGGTGTCCTCCCACCTTCCTGCTGTTATGTTATGACTGGCGTCCTCGCTCCGAGCCTACTGTCAACAGGAGGTGTCATCTGCGCAGCGCAGCCATGGGCACTCTGCTGGCTGCGTTCTGAACACTGACAGAGATGGACACACCTTCATAAAAACACTGACTTAAATGTGCACGAAACACACACACCACACACATACACACAAACACATGGCAGCATGCCTAATGTACTCCTTATTAGGGCATTCCGCCAGCATAGAAAAATACAGGACACGCACGTATTCTTCCTGCTCTGGCAGTTCTACCACCAGCCGTTGGTGAGTGTCCATGTTATGCAAACTCATAACAAAATGCTGTCAGAGACTGTGAGTTAGTGTCAGATCACCTGAAAGGAGCTGAGGGCTGTCTTCCACTGTCACTATCCCATTTTCCCATTTATTTTCTTCTTTCTCTCTAATTTATGAGGTATTTTGTTTACACCTGTTGGATTTTTTAATAGTTAAAACTCTTCTTTTTTTTATTTTTATGTCTGTAGCAAACAGCACTTTTACTCTGGACATATAATTCTCTTCCTGAAATATGAAATATTTTGTATCAGAAGGTCTGTAATTTCACCTGGCTATGCAGGATTTGGAATGCAAGCATGCCTGTCTAACATGGCGCCCAGAGAACTCTTTTGGTGCACTACCTTTGCTTTAATACAAGGCTTAGCAGCCACAGTGGAGTTGTTAAGCAGCACTGGAGCTGAATGTTAACCAATGGTGGGGTTGCCAACAGGCCCTCGTTGTAAGTGTAGCTGTCAGAGAGAACAGGAACTAAGCCCCACACTGGGGCTTGTTACAAACACACAACAGATGAGCGGCTGATTAAGGAGATGGTGCTTTGCAGGAGAGCGAAGATGACATATGAACGCTCAAACTATTCCCAGGGTTGTTGTAGAAAATATTTCCAGGGGAGACAGGAAGGATTTGAAAGTGTGCTGTTGTTGTGCATATTTTTTGATGATAATGTGTACATTTGTGTGTGGGCTGTCAAATAAAACTGTATGTTCCTTTGGTACTATGCCAGTGTTTGCAGATACACTGTGGACATATGTTTCAGTTTCCCCAGGATATGTAATGCTTCTATGAATCCTCATAATGAAGTCACATTCTTTGATTCAGTATGCAGTCTCCTTGCTACCCCAACAGTAGAGTATGTCAGCTTGTTGTTATTTTAGTCTGCAGGCATGTGTGATGGGATCATTTAAGACTTATCAATGATAGTGAGTGTGACACCGTGCTCTATACGGTCATATATGAAGCCGTTAGAGGACTTCAATTTGTCACATTTAGAGCCATCTTACCTAGCAGCCCTGTTCTTTGAAGATGTTTTTGCTGCCTGACTGGCTTCACTGTACAGCATATACCTTGTTTAAGTTGTTTTCAGTGCTGCAGGAATGTGATTGTCGTTTGTGCAGCTCCTGACACAGAAGCCAGCATAAAAGGGACCCCTTCTTTTTGAAGCGCTGCCTCTCGGATAATGGCTTAATTCAAGCAGGAATTATATTTTGCTGCACTTACGGATGTGAGACCCACTGGTCAATCATAGCAGCTCACATAGCAACAAGACCTGCGTGGGACAAATGGAATACATGAGATGAATTAGTAGCGCTGCTTTAACTGTTGGCATGCTGCATCTCCCGGACATGACAGTGCCTTTAAGGTCAGCCAGTTTGTCCCCACATGCAGGGATAGAAAATCATTGCCAGGAAAAACACTGTAGAAAAAACAGAAGCTAATTAGGTGTGGGAATAATTCAAAATAAATATGCATGTTTACAACAGAAGCACACTGTTGCTTTTATCTGAGAGCAGTGCCTCACTTCTAAGACTAGCGAGGACACAAACAACAACAAGAGGTGGACACTCGCAGTGATGCCCCCAGTCGATTTTTATTTCTACATGTCTGATCGCAGGCCATGCATACAGAAGTTACCGCTGCAGGCTTTTGACCTGGCCACATGGTGCATGTATGCTGATTGTCTCCAGTCTATTACACCGTAGCCCAGAGTGAAACCTGAGGGTTAAGCCTTCATGCATTGATGAGAGCTCATAGGGCTTGTTGAAGCCCCGGGTGGCATGACACAGACGTGCACAAGAAAGAGTTAGCACGCACATTCACACACAAATGCAGACGCAGTCGGACAGTTACAATGTGTTTGCAACCTGCTCAGCCACCGGCACGCTTTAGAAGTATCCCTCATCGCCGTTTTCTGGACAGGGTCGGCATGTCAACTAGCTGACCATGAAAAAGGGGGAATAAGGGAAATCTGTGTGTGTGTGTGTGTGTGTGTGTGTGTGTGTGTGTGTGTGTGTGTGTGTGTGTTTAGCTGTAGGGCTTTGTTTGTATATTAGGCAGAAGTCCTGCGTCACTCATTCCAGCACGACACATCAAAGAGACAGAGGCCGATGTTGCTGCTGCTGCCTGCCGACCATATATGGTTCTTCCTGCATCATTCAGGCTTTGGTTTAGTCCATTAGAGAAAGTAGGACAGAACTGGGTCCTGATGACCATATTTGGCCCCGGCTCTGTCCCCTGCAGCCATCTTGCCTGCCTCCACCGCATGCTGCCAGGGCACTGCTGCTCTGCTCCTTCCCTCATCTTCGTCTATCCTCATTTCCTCTGTTATTTCTTCTTCTTCGTCTCCTTTCTTCTTCTCCCCCCTCCACCACTAGAAAATAACCTAACGCATCCCCCTCTTGGTTTCTCTTTCTGCTCACTCTGCCCCTTATCGCTTCTTTCCCCTCCTCCTCTCTCCTACTCATCCTGTTACTTCACTGTTTTGTCTTTTCTCCCCAAACCCCACTTCTTCCGCTCATCCTCCTTCTCCCCGCTTCACCCCTCTTTACTGCTTCCTTTGTTCTTTCTCCTCTCATTACTTCCTGTGTTTTTCCCTTTCTCCCTTATCCCTCTCCTGCAGGAAGCGGTGCACTTCCAGGTTTACTCTGCTGGTTGTGTACTGGGAGTCGGCTCTGCTGGCCCCTGGCCTTTTCTGGCTCCATCCCTGTGTTCCTAATCAGCCCTGCTGCACGATGCACACGTGTTCGCAAACTCATTAAGGAACACACATCCTCGCACATGTGCACAGACACTTTTGTTACATATTAGTCAGTGAGAGTGTTTAGCCTACATCTCTACACCCACACCGATGTGTCAAAGCACTCACGCTTGCACACACAAACACTCCATTTGTGTGAGCACATTAATACTCACACACACTCTCTCTCCACCTCCTGGCGGCAGGTTTGATCGCCTGGAAAATGAATACTAAATGCAGGGCAAAATGGCTGGCAGGGATCACCTTGGCTGCGTTAAAGCTCACCGCCTGCTCAATACAGGCATGAAACTGAAGCACCTCCACACCTTCATATCTTCCTGCTCAGATATTCCTTGACTCCACAACTTAGTGAGTTGAGACAAAGTGATAGTTGGCTTTTGTTTTTGGACTCTAAGTACAGAGGAGAGTAGCTCCTCCTGTGCCCCAGCTGTAGCATTCCCTCTGAGCGCCCATACTTTCTTCAGACTGGGAAGAAACACACGCGCGCGCGCGCACACACACACACACACACACACACACACACACACAGACTACAGGGGTTTCTAAGACACATGCATGCAGAAACTATTTAATTTCCCCAATCGCTGGGAATCAAAGAAGATCGAGTAGCTGGCTGAGGACTGGGCCAGCTGGGAGCAGGTCTTCCTGAGGCTGAAGGAAACTATTCTACTGTGTCACACACACAATCGTGATAACACACACACAGATTTCACACCAACACACTCATGTGCACTCTAGTACTACCCTTCATTTTTAAATGATTACTTTCTGGGACTCTATCAGTGATTTTAGTTTGATTTTTAATATACAACTGCAGTTGTCAAAAAATCAAATGTTAATACCAGCTGTAATATTTTCACAGAGGTATAGAAATACAATACGTCTTCAGTTTAGGTTAAGAGTGGGTGAAGAATTGTATGTTGCTGACATTATGACTGAGTGCAGTAGTAGGGAGGAAGAATTATTTTGCATGCAGCCATTTTGCGATGTTGTTTTGGTGGTTTTAGGCCTGACATTTATCTGAAATATCATCACTGCACCGTGAGCGCAAATTGTTGAATTGAGTTTGCCGAGGACAGAGACCTGCATGACTTCCTTGTAACCTGTTAAAACAAGATTTACTTTCTGATTTCTATCTCACAAAAATAGACCCTGACACACAACTGATCTGTACTGTTTTGTTTTAAGAAGCAACACTGCTGCAGAAATGTACACAGTCATATAACCACTTGCATCAACAGTTTATATAATTTTAATTTCAACTAATGTAGTCAGTTTGTGAACATAAAGGCATGCACTGATTCATTAGCACACATACTGGGTTCCTGCAGCTATTTTTCACATTAACAATTTACGACATGTTGGAAGAATTTCAGGCAATAACTGGATCTCTCCCCACTTGTTCTTTCTGCTTTCAAACAACAGCAGAAAAAGGTTAGAGTTCTTGTAGAGCGAAAAATGAACAATTAAGGCCCTTTGCCATGGTGTGTTGTGTGTGTTTTATGTCTGCATGTGTGTTGCGGAAGAGCAACAGTGTTCACTTTACAGCCATGTCTGTGTGTTTATATGTGATTATGGATCTTTTTATGCACAGGAGATGAGTTCGTAGCTCGGCAACAGTGTGATTGTGTCCAAGTGTTTGTGTTTGTGAGTGGGTTGTGTTTGCTTCTGTTATCAATCCGGGCCAGACGACAGAAGCTCTTTAGTGGAGAGTTAGTTCAGTTTAGCATGAAGATGAGGCCTGTCGTGTGCCAGCCTTTTTCTTTGCAAAGTTCATCTCTGCGCGCGTATGTGTGTCAATGAGTTTATGTGTGTGTGTGTGTGTGTGTGTGTGTGTGTGTGTGTGTATGTGTGTGTGTACTTGTGTGGTCTTTTATTGTCAGCTGGTGGCTGCTACTGTTTGCAGATGTTATATGTTAGGTAATCACAAAACACAATCACTCTGATCTATTCCTGAACCTCTGCCATTAAATATAGTATTCTCCTCATCTACCCACAACCTCTCTCCATCTCTCTCTCCCACAAACACACATTTTTTCTATTTTTTCCTCTATTTTCCATCTATCCTCTCCTCTGCCACTCCTCATCTCTGTCCTCCATCTCCTACTCCCACACTCACTCCATCTCTGTGTTTTGTTATATATTACTGCTCTCTGTTGTTTGTCTTCGCTCTCTGGACATTTTTCTTGTCATCTCCTTTTTTTCCTGCTGTTCCTTCACCCGCTGCCCCCGAGCCCTGCACTCCCCATCACTAACAGCCGCCCCCCCCCCCCCCCCCCCCCCCCCCCCCCCCCCAACCCTCATCGTCTTCCACCTTCTCCTCTCTTTAACATCCCTTCTTCACCCTCGCTGTCCTCCTCTTCTCTTGCCTTTTTTGCCTTCCATCACATGTGTGCACGCTGTCGGAGGGGGAGTATTGATTGCATGCTCGGCTGACAGGCACAGTAATGGACGACTTGGAATGTTTGTGTGTGTGTGTGTGTGTGTGTGTGTGTGTGTGTGTGTGTGTGTGTGTGTGTGTGTGTGTGTGTGTGTGTGTGTGTGTGTGTGTGTGTGTGTGTGTGTGTGTGTGTGTGTGTGTGTGTGTGTGTGTGTGTGTTGTTGGGGGGTGTTTAAGAAGCAGTCCTGGCAATAACTCACCTGACCAAGCGGACGGCCTCCGGGCGGGCAGACAAGAGTGAGAGGTGCCGCAGCACATGGCGCAACTTGACAGGCAGCATTTGAAAGCAACTGAGCCAAATATAGGGCAACTTTCAAATCACACCCCATTTATTCCTCAGGGGGAACTCGTTTTCTGACCAGACGCACCATGTGAAAACACTGGCAATAAAACGGACGAGTAAATTCAATGCCTGCAGTGCCTGGTCTCCCCTGCCGCCATGTTATATTGTTTTACATTTATCTCAGACATGCAGGATATCAAAAGTGCTATTTTCAAAAGCACATTGGGCTTTGTTGTTTCCAAATCCTGGTTCCATGCCCCTCAATAATCCCCACTGCAGAGTGGACACACACTGTAAGACATACAGTGCAGTTAAAATGCTAATACGGGCGATTCAATTAAAACGATCTCTTTTCCATTGCCCATAACACCATTTTGTGGCTTTTGTGTCCACTCGTTTATAGATTATTATGGAAACACAGAGTTTTGTTTCTCTTTTCTCAGGCAGTTTTTGGACATTGTCATGATGATTTCAATATTCTATGCAGCAGCTCCTTTGACAGTGGAATCGCTTTGGTTTTATGATGCTGATCTAATAGAGACAGTCTGTGACATTTGGATTCAGGCTTAATGCTGTTAGAAATAATGTTACATTTCTTTATCTATATATATATATATATAAACCTAATATTGGTACATGTTCTGCATGCCAACAGCTTATTATATCATGTCTGATTTCACTAGCACAATACAGTGTGCAAACATAGCACACAGAAGTGTAATCTTTATTCCCGCTGGCATATTGTTCCACACACAGTACATAAATACATCCAAATACACAATGAAAACATTGTGTGATTCTCCATTAGCATATATTATATCACTTTCATCCTCAAAATGCAACATTGTTTATTTGATTTCTTTCAATCTGTATTCAAAACAGGGAAAAAAAACAGCTGTTCTGCATTAAAAAGGGATGACAGTACAAAACAGTAATTCATATAAATAAGCAATTTATTAAACACACATTTGTCATACATAATTAAGTTTGATCTGACCGAGATCAATTCACATAAATGAGGGATTCTAATGTGAGTTGCCAGTTGTAAGCTGTATAAAAAATGAATCTGGATATTTATAATTCTGTAGTAAGTTGTGGAACTTCTAAGGCTAATGTACCATGGGCTAACTCAATGTATTATGCATTTATTCACCAGTGCTTGGTACTGATTTACTCTACAATGAGGCAAACAAAATGCTAATCCTGCACTAAATACGCTGCTGTTGCATAAATACTCTAACAGTCATTTCTTTCAGCATATGCTACCAACCATTAGCATAGAGCAGGCGGAGCGATAAGCAACAATTTAGCATGAGAAAGCTGGACTGAATGTAGTACTGCTGCAGTGTTTGACCACTGAGTCGAGACTTAGTTGACCTTGTGAAGGTTACACTGCGGTCATGCACACACACATACGTGCAGAAACATGCGCGCACACACACAGCCTGAAAGTGACCTGCACTTGTATTGAAAAGCAGCAGCATAGCAATTTGTTTCCTTTTGTATTTGGACAGCTCTCCGGCAGAGGTGCAGCTCTCTTGCTCTGCTGAAATGTGTTGAGAAGGTTGAAGAGCTGATCCGTCCTGCTTGAGAGACACATTAAATATTGATGTACCGATAGAATCAAGGGTCACATGGCAGGAAATTATTCACCACTTGTCAAATTCTTTTGATCATGTGAGCCATTGTTAAGTTCAGACCCCCAGCCTCCGTTGCTTTGCTGCTGACCTTCCACTGAATCCAATCATCATGAAACACATATGGAGCTTATTTCTCAAGACATGGGCTGAGTAGTCAAACACTCGTCTTGCATGCCGCTTGAATAAGTGGGATTTTCTTACACTAAAACACAATCTTCAACCTGTGTTCATTCTGACTGTAGACAGAAAGTATTTTCATTTGCTCACAGCACAACATGTTTTATTTCTTAATCCAATACACATAATGACTTTTATAGAGACGCATATTCTTCAATGAAACTCTCACCTCATCAGTTTTCATCAGTTTAAAACAGCAATGAGGAATTTCATATTGGCTTTGTTGGGTCTTGTATCCCATGTGAACAAAGTGACACTTATCATCTCTGTTCTCCTGCTCTTTAAATGCCTTTTCAGTAAATCTGCTGAAGAAAACTCTCATCCTGCACCCTGCACACTGACTAAGAGAAAAGTCACAGTGAAACATCGATGAGGAAAATGTAAACAACTGTAATCTTCTTTGTCCTGTGGATGACAGCAGTGAAAGGGATTAAGAATAACTCAATAGAAATAGTAAATTGTTCTGCGGATGGTCTGCTTCGCTTGTAGAATTATATACTGTGGGTAAGTGGCGAAAAACGTCTTAGAGTAAGTTTCAGGGTATTCTTAAAAATACTAACATAGAGCACAAACTGTGCAGCGAACACTGATAAAAACATCAGTTTGATCTACTGTAAGAATTAAGACAATTTATGATCAGCATTAGACTATAAATTAGATCAAGCTAAACTTATCCTGTGACATTTTTGTTGAGTGGTTTATCCAGGAGACCCCATGATGACCCCATGATTGTGTGGTCAGTAATATGGTGGAGGCTGTGTTCTGTAAAGTGAGAAGAGAAGTGGAGGAAAACTTCTATGAATGTAAATTGGAACACAGAGAATATAAAATGATCTGGGTTTGTTGTGTGGTTGTATCAAAATCTGCTATCATATCGTAATAGAAAGTGTGTGCACTGTCTTGTCTTAAAAAACAAATGCTGATTGACGTCTAAACAAGATATCTGTTTTAAAATTGTCTGTATCAAAAATTTACTTAAATTTATACCACGTCACAATAATACTTTCATGGATTTAAAACGCTCATCAGTGTTTCTCTCGTCAACATACTTTAAAGCTTCATCTCTGAATAACAAGGGAGAAAAGCCTTGTGTTCATAAATCACACTAAATTGTTGAATCCCTAAAATGTGCACACTCTGACTCATTCGTTATGTCCTTTTTTGTTTCTCATCTTGGCTTTAAAGTTACAGAATGAAAAAGGACAAATTGCATCTTGCCCGGGGCATCTGAAAACTATTTGACAATGTTACCCATTTAGCCCAGATGGCTACACAAATAAAAAGATTTTTATGCAAAACTGATGCACCACAACATCTTTAAAGTGCCCAGTCACTCCATTTCTGTATTTTGCTGAATGCTGCCCCCCCCCCCTTCCCTCCCTTCTGCAGTCAGTCCCTATCAGGCCTAATAGCCTGATGTCTCGTGTTGAGCCGAGATGACCAATTTTAGACGCAGTCATGGGTGACAGAATTATACAACGTCTTGAGTAGAGATGCAGCATATTCAGGAGAACTGTGAAATATTTTAGGGTAATAAAACTCTGCTAAGCCTCTGGTTACGCCACTTATTTAATAAGATAATTATATGACTAATTTGATCTGATTAATATGTATGACAGCTGGTTATATCGCTCTGCAAGGGTAACATCAATCAGAGCTGGACAAACTATCCCTGGGCGATTTAGATAACATAAAGACCAACAAATAGCACTTTTATTTCTTAATATACAGTTATTATCTGGAACATGCAGCCATGATAGAACATCTGCACAGCCTCAGGATTAGTAGAATACAAAATGTTCGGATTAAAGCGGTTTTCATGGTCAGTATTGAAATAAAGATTTTAATGTTATTATGGTCTATAAGCTTGTAGAGTTAATCTAAAAAAAAAGAAGTATTATTCTGATATAATGATTTGATTAGAATAATAATTTATGGCTTAACACAAGCAGAATACGGAGAAGTCATTATATTGTGTTTGTTGCCTCCTCCAGCTTTGTGGCGTTTTCTATGCATTTAAAGCGCTCCACAATCTGGCATTATTAAAGATTATTCCCCTGGCATTTCCACTGGGCTCGTTGTTTCAGAGTGCAGAATGAAAGACAACATGGGAGAGAGGGAGTGACATCAGCCAAGGTCAGGAGCTATATTCATACCCATGTTGTTTCCAACATGGAAAAAAAAAACCCTGGGGGCTCCATTGTGTTATCGCTTCTGTGACCTTTTTAAAATGGATGGGGCTGTTCTTTCCCCTTGCTTTAATGAAATTGCTCATAAATAATTTGATCAATTATGTAATCCAATACAGGGGGGTTGTTTCTTTATCTGTACATATGTTGTAAAAAATAAATAGACTACTTCTTTTAGGAATAACTTTATCGGATTTGAGAAACTGTGGTAGGAGTTAGTTTTCGGTGACAGTCAGTTTTTTCCTGCTGTACTAACAGAAAGGCCGGAGTTAGGATAATCTCTTGAAGCGCAGACTTCAGATTGTCGCTGAGTCAACACAGTTTGGCGCTGTCTCGCGTCACACAGCATTATTCATGGCTTATATTCGCAATCTGGCACTGATGCAAAGTTCCCAGCTATTTTAATTGCAGCGTCAGAAGTAAAAAATGTATTTTTCATGCGTTTATCCCAAGGCACATTCGCAAAACAATGTCAGATGAAGGAACATGAAGTAAACAAGATAATTACTACATTTGTTTTCAATAAATTAGATTATTTTTCATCCGCTGCCTGGTGCTTACTAAACTTACAAATGTGTTACAGTTCCAAATTAACAAGCGGATGTGTGAAGAAGGCTTTGATTTAACCGGAAGGTTCAACGCGCAAGTACTTACAAGTGATGATTACTAATAAAACACTAGCAAAGTTAATATGTGATTCAATCATTTTAATTATCAACCTAATCTCTGTTCAATGGAAAAACATTTAATTAAAACTCTTTTCATTTTCTCACTGACTCTCTGGCTGCCTTTCCTCACACCTGCAGCGATCATAAGTATCTACTCTTAGATGATTCGAGTGTTGTCATCTTATTACTCATCCATGTAAACATTATAAAGTAGAGAATCTAACAACTCGCTGATTTTCTTTGTGAAACGTCTAAAAAGAAAGAGCTGGTAGAGATCTTCCAAACAAATATGATGTAACACTTTGTTTTTCCTCAGGATTTGAACCTTGGCGTTCTGTATAAATAGTCGATGATTGAACTCTACAAGAGAGCACCATCTTTCCTCTCCTGTATGAGAACACTGACTTGCCCTACATATTTTTGTCTTTGCGTAGTCACTTTGCATAGTTGCAAGTGAATCCTTTTTCAGATGTTGAACTGAGTCTGAGAAGTGCAGTCAGAGAGAATTTGTCTCCTGCCCGGGGCAGCTGAAAACAAACCAAATTTGAGCATGCTGCTTTCTGCGGAGCAAATTAGCACAGACGAAAACACAAACCAGAAGCCCCACATGTAAACTCGAATCACAAGAGCACTCTCACAGCACTTGCTTTCCCCTTTTAGTTTTCACGTCTATTTAGTCTCTCTCTATCAGTGTGCCGGCTCATCCTGATCTCAGATGACCAGTTTTGAGACGTGGAGTGGGTGACAGAGTTACACAACGAGCTTCTGAGTGGACACGCAACATGTCCGAGTGCGCACGTCCAAGTCAGGCGCAGAGTGAACACTTGCTCCCAGTCACGCAGCAAAATAACATTCCTTGTGTTTCTGCCTCTGACTGTTAGAGCTTAGTCAATCAAACAGAAACACACACACACCACAGGAGTGACGAAGCCCCGCCTCACATGATCAACAGGCCCTGACTCCCCGATTCTTCATTTACCTGTTCCTTCACTCTCTCTCTCTCTCTCTCCCCCCCCTCTCTCTCCCCCCTCTCTCTCTCTCTCTCTCTCGTCTCTCAAACTCTCCCTTCCACTCCTTCCTCCTCTTAGCCTCGACTCTGTTGCCACGGCAGCAAAACCTGACAATGACGGAGAGAGAGGGACAGAGAGAGCAAATGCCATCTGAGTCATTTAATCCACAACCTGTACAGTGTGTGTGTGTGTGTGTGTGTGTGTGTGTGTGTGTGTGTGTGTGTGTGTGTGTGTGTGTGTGTGTGTGTGTGTGTGTGTGTGTGTGTGTGTGTGTGTGTGTGTGTGTGTGTGTGTGTATGAAGGCGATTATGTTGAGTTCATGTACATTTCTGTGTATCTGTTGTATGTGTGTGTTTTTAGGGTGTGTGGGTGTCTAAGTGGGAGAGCTGCGTGGAGTCGGTTCATAGGTTCATCACAGAGCTGCGGCAGAGTGAAGGCAAATACTCTATCTTTGTCTGTCTCTCCGCATATGAACGTTGAGTTTCCGTTTTCTCTTTCATGTTCAATTTAAATACCTGGTTATTTCAAAGCGTTGATTCCTCGTCAGCGTCAAGTGATTCACAAACAGGTCTATGTTGTAAAGCTTTTGTGCTCTGACTGATTGATCAAACGTAACTTTTGACAGCAAAGTGCTCCCCTTTATGTGACATAGTTCCTCTGACAGAACAGTATCAAATGTTATCAAACTATTCAGCATCAGTCGTCGTCTAAAACTCACAGAACATCCCTGTTTTGATTTAAACTGCTGATGCCACTACACCGATTTTATTCAAGATTTTTGTTTAGCCAAATAAAACCTCCCAATGTCTCATTGGGCTTCGCAGACTCACACCATTGGTGCTAAGCTCTCTTAAAAGACGAGGGAAATACTATTCACACACTCAAAAAGTCTCTAGCGTAAAAAAACGCTGAGAGAAGCCTCAGGAGAGACGATTCAAAAAGACATTCCTCCTCCTCCTCTTCCTCCTCCTCCTTCTAGGTTGGCCAGGAGGAGAAAGAAAACTATGAACAAAGAGCAAAAAATTGTTACAGTTAGTAAATGTCAAAACACAAGAGGTGTGTAGTCAAACCAAAAAAACAAAAACAAATATGTACCGTCCGTAAGACTCCATCCGTACCTTCCATTTAGTGTGAAAGTGAAGTCATTGACTGTGACGTCCACCTTGTAGCAAACTCTGATTTAAATTGGCAGCGCTCTATTTGCACTCAGACATTGTTCTCTCCACAGTGCCATGTGTAATAATATCACTCTTATATTTCCAAGGCTTTGCTCTACATGCAAATTTTAGCTCCACAAACAAGCCAGAGGACGAGTGAGTTCAAGGAGACCGTCCTAATTGTGATTAAACTGCTGTTCTTATGTAAGTCTCGTCTGCAACAAGTGGGACCTGTAACGACAGCCAGTGACACTGAACTGCACATCTTTTTTAAACAGCTCCTGGGGGAAAGCGGTGCATCGAGTTTGCCCGACCCCAACAACACTGATCTGAACAGCATGTGGTACATATGCATGCAGAAAGGCGGAAATGCAAACTCGCTGCTGGCCTGTACAAACGGATAATACACAAGCTTGCACTTGGACGCAGATGCGGAGCAAAAAAACAAACCAAAAAAACCTTCCTCGAGAGTTGGTGTATGTGTGTGCAACTTGCGGATGGTGCGTTTGTTTGTGTGTGTATGTTTGTGCGTGTGACATACTCGGATGTGACAGTGTCACAGGAGCACTGCGGTTCCCCAAGCAGGCGGTGTCACTGACTGAGGGCCTCTTTGTCAAGGAGACGACTGGAAAGAATTTATCCATGTCCAATGAACAGAGAAAGAAAGGGGGGAGGGAGATGAAGGCTGGGGGGGGGGGGGGGGGGGGGGGGGGGGGACTGTAACAGACAAAGTGCACTGTTGAGATTGAAGAGACCTGAGAGAGCTAAGATAGAAAGCGAGGCAAGAGAGAGGTCAGTAAAGAGACAGGGGCATGGAGTGTTCCTGAGGAGCAGAGAGAAAACAGACAGAGGCTGAGTGAGATGAGATACAGAGGTGGAGGTGGGGAGAGAGAGAGACAAAGAGAGAGAGGGGCAGGACGCTGAAATGAGAGATCAAAATGTCTGCAGCCTTGCCAAAGGAGGACAATGTGAAAGTACAGGAAGTGAATGGGAGAAGAAGATAAAATGACACACATGGATTGGGAACACTCACATTAACACCTGACGAGATCCACAATAGAATAATTGTTTAATTGATGTTGTGTAACTAGGGTTGCTACTTGTGTTTATTTTAGAAATTAGAAAGGTATCAACAAATCCAAGGTGGGTGCAGTGCTTTTAGAAATCAGCATTGATAAAAGAAGAGTAATGCCTTTATTTATTTAAAGGAATAAAATGCACACGCTTTCTGCACCACAAATAATATGTCAGAGATGGAAGTTCACAACCTAAATCTTGAAGAGAGTGTCACTTGTGAATATTTCATCAGAGCAAAATCACAACAACAAACGTGACTGACTAAACATAATGTGAATTTAACTGTAGAATATTGACTTGTCCTAAGGCACGTACCATTGTGTCTCCATCATATGAGTTTTGTTACTCTTATGATCTTATGTTACTTAGACGTCATCAAACTATTTTATCTCTGTTTTAGGTTGAGTCACCCGTAGCAACAGGAATCTCATTATCTGCCTTTTAGGTCGACATTGTTTCCACCCAAGTCAAGTCTTGGTTGATGTTTAGCTCTATATGGAAACAATAACCACGTCTGCTCAAACAATTACATTTGTGGTTTTTGTTTGTGAGCAATGTAACTTTTTTTTGAATGTTCCTAGAAATTGTCAATGACTTAAAATACAAACAAGGAACAAACTGCTCTTTTAATCCAACAATAAACTCCATTCATTATTATATATAAGAAACATCTATTTTCTAGATTGAAAACCAAAAGGTAAAACATTTCTACTTTATAATTGATGTACTGTAGATACAAAATGACAGAGGTCAAAATGTACTAATGAAAAACACAATTGTATCACCTAGATTTATTTTGGGGCTTTTTTTCCTTTACTGGAGAGACAGAGAGAGTGGGGATTGGCCACCGGCATCTACGACTACAGCCTCTGTACATGGGGTGTGCAAACTAACCACTTGGCCAGTGCCGCAACTGTGCCCTTGAACACATTTTGAGTTAAAAGTTTTCTGTCATTTCATATTCGTCTCTTAGTCTTTGTGGCGTCGCTGTATGAGTGCATTGGGTCGACTGATTTGATTCTTTTACCTTCACTGGAGTGAAATGATCATTCCTCCAAAGCAAATGCTATAAGCTTCACAAGGCTTAGTTTATTGCACTCTTGTTGAATTGAAATACAATATTTATTGTAGCCTTGTATTGTAAACATTTTCAAAAATCTAATTTAAGATATTGGTAAGGGCTTCCTGGCTCAAGTGACTCATTGTATTTGCTCAAACTGTTGAAATGTTAAATTTGATTCTCAAAAGCCTGTAACACTGGCAATAGGTAGGAAGGTGAGGCTTATAAACACAAATTCTGAAACAATCGAGTTTGAAGAACAGAGATGGTGGGATGAAGGGGAGGACAAAGGTAATATAAGTGAATGGCAGAGATGGTGAGATTAAAGAGGTAAATGCAACAGGAGAGGAGAGGGAGAAGGTGTGAGAGGTTGCAAAGTGAAAATGCTGAGTCAATGCGACCAAGAACCTGTGCTGCTGCTTTGATATTAGATTCAGACACAAAGTACTAAACACTTAATCCTACAAAAAGCCAAAAGGGGTGAGGGGAAGGTCTTTGGTATTTTTCCACTCCTCAAATGACTCTCTCTCTCTCTCTCTCTCTCTCTCTCTCTCTCTCTCTCTCTCTCTCACTCACACACAAACTAAACAGACCTCCCAGCTCATCCATACTGTCCGGCCTTACAAAAATTATCTGACCATGCTCTTTGAGGGTACGCAGCCTGTCTCTAGTCAACAATAACTGTTAATTCCTACAAAAAATAATCAAAAAACAGTTGTGTTCCAGCATGGCTGGAGGTACAGTCGTCTTAAATCCACAACCACTAAAGCCGTTCCACTTGCAAATTCAATTACGGGAATGATTCATCCTTCTATTATGATAACTGTCAGATTTTCTTGTGTCATACAATAAGGCATAAGGGGGGGAAACAAATGATTCGCTAGCCCCCCATGGACATCCTTCTCCTTCTCCTCACCCCCCCTTGAGCTGCTTTTCTCTCTCTTGAGTTCTTTTTTGTCTTTCTCTCGTCGTCCCTCTATTTCTCCTCTTCCAGTCCTTCCATGCTATCGCTCATCCTGCTTCCTCTGCTTAAGCCTCAGTTCATCCTCTCCTCATCTGCCTGGGGATGTGGGGAGAGATAGCGTTCCCTCGTTTTCTGGTTCTCTCCGTATCTCCCCCATCCCTCCCTCCTCCCTCCCTCTCTCCCTCTTCTCTCGCACTTCCAACCCTCTTCCGCACATCCCTGCGTCTCCCTCTCGCTCCCTCCAGATAATTAAGATCTCTGATTTTACGGTTTTCTCTTTCATAATAGGCACTGCAGACACGATGAGCAAGCTGCCAAGTCTCTCTCGCGCACTCTCACACACACACACACACACACACACACACACACACGAATATGAATATGCTTTCATACACACACACTAAGATGAATGCATGCAGCAAACAGCTAAATCTCCAACTGGGATGACTCCCCTCTCTCCCTTTCCATTCTCTCTCTCTCCTTTTATACTCCTTCTTGCATGGACACAAACACACATAAACTCACACAGCTAGTCAGGATATTTTATGTATTTTTGCATTTGTGTTTGTCTCAGTGATGCCAGCATGCGGGTTGACTTACAGCAGGGTGCAGAATGAAAGTGAGCGAGGAGGGCTAGGAGCAGTGTTTTTCTGTACAGCTCAGACAAGTCTGGCTCTGCTTGGGCCTCTCGCTGCTCCGGCTCCCTGCAGACTGACACCCGACTGCTGCAGGGACTCAGCCATTTACAACTACAGTAACAGAGCCAGACACACAGTCCTTGCAAATTAAATAGACTATCGTATCTTGCTGTTTGGTCTTTCTACATCTGTGACTTTTGCTTGTCTCTCTGATTCTCTCCAACTTCTACCACCAGATTATAGCTTTCTCTCCCTCTCCTGCAGTGATAGAAGAATTCAATTTAATACTGCAGCAATAAATTGAATTCTCAGTGCCATTTAATACAAGCTTCATTTAAAGTGAATTTTTATTTAGGTTCCCCCGCCACCTATCCACCAATCACTGAGTGCCTCAGGGGTCAGTGCTCGGCCCTCTCCCCTTCTCAATTATGCATCACCTCACTTGGTGCACCTGCTCCCATGCTTTCTTTTACCATTGCTGGACAAAACCTAACTCTTACTGTGATGTATTCCAGCCGGAGACCATCACAGTCTTGGCACAGAACTTGTCCTGCCTTACTGGTATCTCTAAATGAATGAAAAAAATGCAACTTTAAGCTCAAGCTAACTAGGACTGTATTCACTCTGCAAGCTTTAATGCTCAATTTGGATTTATTGTCCATTAGGGGGGGGGGGGGGTCCCTCCACTGATTACATACATAGCAGATGAGACCTGAGAACAAGACATTTTAAGAGTAAGGTAATCAAACTCTTTATAATGTCACTATTAAAAGTCATGAAAAACATTGGTTAGTAAAGTGCTAAAACCTTACAGGGAATTAATGACAGTTTGTACGATACGTATTGGAATATCAAAATTAAGAAGTATTTGGATCATGTACTGAAGTAGTAATTCTTAAGAGACATGAGGTAATTTGGCCACTTTAGCAGCAAAGCTTAAAGACATGAAAATCAGGACATCATTAAAATATTTTTTCAGGAAGAAAGTCCATCCAACTTTGTGTTCCTTAAAGCAGTAACCAGAATGAAATGTACCATTAGTGATAAAAATGTTACACACTGTGATAAACAGTCTCCAACTTCTGATGTAATGCAAGGTCAATGTGACAGAATGTCCTCAGTATATTTTATTACACATAATGGATTATTGATGAAATACTGCAACATATAGCCTGTGCAGGATTTTAATGTTGCAGCCACTTTAGATGAAGTGGAGCTGATTTTAACGACTTAATGTACTGTTGGGGGATTAATCTTTATCTATAACAATGCTTCATACTTTGGTTGTCAGGTTGACTAAATGTATAGGATTTAAGTATAAAGTAACATCGTGAAAAATATTCAAGTACCTCAAAATACATCACCTGTGTAAATCTACTTTGTTACTTTCCACCGCTGCTCTTCTGCTTCTCTATCTCTATCCTGCTCTGTGTCTCTCTTTCTGCAGAAATACTTTCCAATCTCTTCTCTCTGTATTCAATTTTGTTCTTTTATTCCCCCGTCGTGCCCGGCCCATTCCCTCTCTGCTCCCTTTTTTTCACTTATTCTCCTTACTTCTATCACAGCTTTCCGCCTCCTCCTCCTCCCCCCCCCTCGTCTTCCCCTTTCTTGGAGTATAGATGCTGTAATCTTTGCTGTCTAATACTGTCAATAGCACTCAATAACAATGAAATAGCACCGGTTCCATTCCAGCATTGATGAAGGCATAGGATCTTATTTGTCATCATGGCAATCTGCTCCTTGGTAATAGCCAATCAGGTGGCTCCTGTGAAAATGCTGCGCTCCTATGATAGGTTCCTCCATTGTTTTGATTGACTGCACCTGAGGGCCCACCACTTCGGCTGGCCTCGATCAATACACCATCACAATAAGGCATGCCCATACATGTCTTAGAATAGACACACAGGTCTGGACACCTCACACACACACACACTTTGGTGAAGGGTAAATCCAGAAAGAGACCTTTGCTGCTATAGGAGAAAGACAATACAGTTGTTATATCCAACTAAACGTAATTGTAATAATGTGTAGCAAAGTAATGTGCAGCACAATACACATCAGTGTTCTGTATGGTGATCTCAGTGTGCGGGGTGAATATTCAGCTATTTCTCTACATCATGATACGTGTGAACAGATATGAAAACATGGAACTCACTTTTCCATGACTGTGTGCCTGTTATTCTATGTTGTGTCACACGTACAGATGGCCTTGCCTCTATTCATCCTGAGCTGCGGTAACGATAATGAGAACAACATGACCATCTGCACAGTATGGCGCCTACTATTAGGAATACAAACATGCTCCCTGCACATGCTTGCCACAGTAAACCCAACGATGAAACATGAATGAAGTTAAACAGAAAGAAAGGGGGGTCAATAAGCACATAGAGGGTAAAGAACAAAAGGAAAAATAGAAGAGTTTGGTGGTTTTATGAGATTTGAAGAGGGATTGACAGCATAGGGTTGTGTATTTTTTTGATGTGCTTTAAACATCAGTGTTTGAAAGATAAAACAATAACCATTGTCTTTTTTTAAGGAGTAACCCTTTTATGTGCTAGCAGATCCCATGTGGAAGAATTCTTCTTCAGTGTGTTCACTAGCATCAGGCAACATAAAAACAACATGCACACATAAATAGAAGTAGGACTGCACAATTAACTTGATATCACATCATGCACATTTGCAGTTAACTCACCAAGAAGTCTGAATTCATCCCATTAATACAATTTTTTGAAGTAAGCAGAACTCTCTCACTCTGCATGCAGACATTTTACCCATTGGATGGAGGCCTGGATTTAGTGGGAATGTTTTCTCACCGTACTGATGCAGTACGATGAAGCTTGAGCTAGCTAACTGGCTAACATTTATTCTAGATTCAGAGGGGACATTGCAAACACAGGTAATGTGTTAGACATGAAGAACAACAGAGAATCATGGAAACTGAGTTATAGCTATTTTTAAATTATAGCTTTTTATTCTTCTGAAAATGTATCACACTTATTATCGTTAAGAAATTAAAAAAATGTTAGACATGTATATTTTAAGTTGAATTGAAACGGCAGGGTTGCAGATTTTTTTCCATGTGCTATAACATCAAAGCTGTTTGAAAGGTAAAAAATATATATCTCAAAGGCAAAGAGCTTTGGAAAGAAGGTGGGAGGGATATTCATTCAACTCAGTGACCGACAATCCACATCATCTGTCTCTTTGATGTACATCTACACAAACGCACAATGCAACACAACTCTTTTTAACTTGTCAGGGTCACAGGTCAGCTTTCTACATCTCAAGCATCCCCCTGGTTACAGCTGCAGGGGTCAATTGAAGGTCACAAAAGGAGTCTTCAGCTGTCTGTCAGACCTGTCTTTAAGATCAGACTGGCGACCCAGACTGCCAGGACTGGCATCAACACCATCTCCAACTCCAACACCACCCCTCACACAACCTCCCCCTCCTGTCTGTCACACAAAGCTCCTCCTCCACCTTTCCTGTGTTTTCATCCCTCCCTACTTTCTTTCTCCGTCCTTGTAATGTTGTCAGTCAGAGCAAGCTTTGTCACTCCTGGAGAGGGCTGCTTGAAGCTCAGCTGAGCTCTCTTTATGCACTTTTTCTCTGTTTGTGTGTCTTTAGAGGTGGAGGCGGGGGGGTTAGGCTATTGAAAACTATGTTCAGGTGTGCATGAATGTATCTTGTATCAACGTGAATGTTGTCAGGACAGTTGTTTTGTTCTTTTGAGTCTGAGTGTTATTTGTTTGTGAGTGCATTCCTGTTATATGTATGCCTATGTCGGTATGTGCAGTCACATACAGTAGGTGCCAGTTGTTTTGATGTTTTGTTTGAACCCCCAGAGATCTCTTCAAGGCTGAATATTGTCAGTTCTTAACAGCACACTTTCTACAGGCGACATGAATAGAGAAGTGTGCACTGTATTTTATTTGACAGGCTGCATGCATGGGCTGCCTCTGTGATATGACAGTGAACATCTTCATAGCGGAATATAAAAGTCTACAATACGTGCTGTCAAATTATAACGTGCTCCCCACTACATTGGAGTGTGACAGAGCAAACAGCAGATAAGCTTTGGGATGACAATTTGAAAGAGAGACATTGTGTGCCAGGAAAGTGAGTACGTCTCTAGTAACGTGTTTTCTCCTCCGCTCCTGCAGGTGGTGGTACAGGCAGCCAGCAGACCGTTCTCCATGAGGAGCAGTAGAAGATGCCGGCTCTGCCAGCACTGCTGCTGTCAATACGCTTCCTCTCTTTCCTGCTAGTCACCATGCCGCCATACTCCCTCTGTCAGGCCCCCTTGCTCTCCTCCGTCCGCATGGGTGAGTGGAAAGCCATCCCTAGATTCCTAAAGTTTCTCAACAAAAATGTCATGGTTTGTTGTAGCCTACTGTAGGACAGAAAAGCACTGGAAAGCCAAATTAGTGCTAATAATATAAACATGTGTTCAACCTGTCCTTGTTCAGTAAAATATCTTCCCATCTAAAAGTGATTAAGAGATACAATCCTCATTGATACACTTAAGTCCTTCTGATCTGCTGTATGAAAGCAGGTATACAAAATAGGGGGAAATAAAGCTACTCCAAAAACTATTCTGAGATGTTTAAAAAAAATTGTTTCCCAGTATATGATTTTACATTGTGTGACGTGTTGCAGAAGCACGAGAGGCAAGACTTGTAACACACAGTGTAAGCTTTACATACAAACACTGACTACGTTTACATGCACACCATATTCCTGTATTAATCGGAGTATTGAGAATATTCTGATTGCGTAGGAGTCATGTAAACACCTTATTCCAATTGTCATAACCCCATTAAGCTCATTTTCCGATTATTAAAAACCTGAATAAGACACCTGGCATATGCCTGTATCAACCCGAATATTGGGTCATGTAAACGCATTAGTTGGAATATGCTCCTGAATGTGCTACTTCAAGGATCTGTTTACTTCTGCGCATGTTCAACATGGTGAGAAACACGCAAAAGACGTTACACTTTTGGGCCGAGGAGGAGACAAATTTACTACTACTCACTCCCACCAGTCCTGGCTGAACTTTCATCGATAGTCTCCACGGGGCTCTGGTTGGTATCCATGGCGTAACGCGTAGAGCTCCGTTTCCCATTTCCTCCCGTTCTCGTCGGCCACGGTTGAGGAGGTGAATGAGAACGAGTGTTCCAGTCACACTTTGATGGAGAAGTGATAAGAATATTACACAGTGTATCGCAAAAGCAAGCATCTTGGACTATTTGGTGGAAATGCCAATACAGTGCGTGCCAAAAGAACGCCCCTAGATGACGTCTTGTCATGACGCTACTACTACTACTACGGTTTATTCAGAATATGCTGATTAACATGTAAACGGGAATATTCCAGTAGATCAGCACTCCGCGGAGCATGTAAACACCTTTTTCGGGAATATTGCCTTAACCAGAATATGGACCTTAATAGGAATATGGTGTGCCATATTCATTGTAGTCATTGTTACTACATATTCTGATTGGCTCAGCAGCAGAACTCTACCCTGCCTTTACGACTCTGTGACATTTACAATGGAGGCGAGGTTTAACCTTCTTTCTTGAACAGACATTGTTTAAGGGAGTTGCAAAAAATTGGGTAAAGGGGCTGAGAGCTTATTAGCAACATTTTTTCCAAATAGAAAAATGGGTTTGGCAGTCAGTATTTTAATAACCAACAATTTCCATTGAAGCGAGATCTTATCATTTTCACTTATTGCTTATGTGAATGGGGACTATCCTGAAAATAATGAAAACATATTACTTCAATTTGATGATTTTGTTTGGGTCCCAAATCCCTTACTTATTTGAACAAGGTTAAACCCCTTCATTTCTTCTGTGGTTGTTAATTCTCTGTCTGCTGCACTCTTATTCCCCTTTCACATAACAGCTCTGAATCTCTTTGGCTCACTCCTCACCTTTTTCTTCCCCCTCTCTGCCCTCCATCATCCTCCTCTGGCCTCCTCTCCTCTGCTTCACCTGTCTCTTCTTCCCTCTCTGCCTCTCTAGCGGCGATCCTGGACGACCAGTCTGTGTGTGGGCGCGGGGAGCGGCTTGCGCTGGCTCTGGCCAGGGAGAACATCAACAGCGTGATGGAGGGTCCGGCCCGAGCCCGAGTGGAGGTGGACATATACGAGCTGCAGAAAGACTCCCAGTATGACACGACTGACACCAGTGAGTGGAGCTGATTCACATGAAAGAAGACAGAAAG